>NC_068320.1:8609399-8879399 GCF_025860055.1 Xyrauchen texanus | reverse complement strand
TTTGTAATACATGGATTTATTGATTGATTTATTGATTGATTGGGAGAAATTAGCTAAATTAATAATAACAATTTTAATATTATTTTATTAATTTCACATTTAATAATTGTTTTTATTTTTGTATAACACCAACATTGTATTATATTATATTATATTACAATTTACACCTCCAAAAAAATGGGAAAATCAACATTATAGACAAGAGTAAACATGACAATTTGCACAATTTGTTTAAAGATTACAAAAAGTATCTACTGTACATGTATGATGCTATATTTGTAAAATATAATATAATATAAAATAATATAATATAATAAAACAATTTATAGAATAAAGTGTATAATAGCTTTAGCTAAATTGATAATAAAAATGTTGTTTATCATATTATTTTATTAATTTTATAATTAATTACTGTGTGAATTTTTGTATACAAATAAATGGACAAAAATATTATATGACATGATGATATGATGTGATATTATATTTAGGGATGTCCCGATAACGATACTGGTATCACAATCAGGTCCGATACCGCATTCATTGAGAATAAAATAAAAAAAGACTAACAACATGGTAGTCTGAACTCTTAAATAACCCTTAGAAACAAATAACCATCTGTTTCCCTAAGCATTTGTGCACTTACACAATGTTCCGTTTCAGTAAATGAACATCCTGTGCCTTTAGACCTCAGGGTCAAATATGAAAATGAACAGTGAATTATTCCTCATGCACTGATGGCTGTCTGCATACAGAAGAATATATGTTTTGGTAGATATATATGTTGTTAAACCTTTGCTATAGAGCTTCTGTGGGCAAAATGAATGAGTCATCTTAAGCCTGGCCTACATTTCCGAATCTGAGTTCATACTGTGACATGAAGACTTGATTTATATGCAGACCGCACACCCACAAAACACTGCTGTGAACAAGGACACTTCTGTTACAAAAACAAAAACATGCATCATTGCAGTCAATATGATGATGAGGAACAGATACCATGGGACAGTCATACTAGTGACATTTGGCTATTTTTAAATGATCAGCAGTGTCCCTTGTCAGCTCCAAAATCCAATAGCTTGGCGATATAAAATTATATAATTTATTCTATACAGTAGATATCTGTATTGGCATTGGCCATTGAAACACCCACATCGAACGAACATTAGGTAATACCATGATACTTAGAAATATATACCATCATACTAAATGATATCCATATTCATATACCATGGTATTTACATAGTACTTCAAGGTTTTTTAAAGGACACCATTGTACTGCCATAATGCAACATGTCCAAACAAGCAGTGTTACCAATACCAAATTTGCATTTCAACATTCTGCACTGAATTCCTATGAGGACGCGCTGTTTCTGACATAATGGAGGCTCTTTACTGGTAGTGATCACATGTGCATGCTTGATGAATATTGAGCAGGTCAATGCTCCGCTAGCATAGTAGCATCTGTTCTCCAGTCATTAAGATGTTTTGCTCCTAGCCCAACACATGGAGCTGAGCCATTGCTTTAGCACTTAAGAGATGATAGTGAGCTGTATTGGAGTGCTGTCATATATATTTAATCATTTCATTGGTCATTTAGACGCAATGCTTTCAGAAACCCTATAACTAATTTATGTGGAAGAGAAGTGGCCCCTCTTAACCGATCCAACATGCAGGCACAGCTATATGGTGTATATGTAGCTGGTATGTGGTATATGACTCTCTCTCTCTCTCTCTCTCTCTCTCTCTCTCGCTCTCTCTCTCTCTCTCTCTGTGTGTATATATATATATATATATATATATATATATATATATATATAGTGAATGTTACATAAATGCAACTTATGATGACTTCATTTAGTCATATAACTTATGGAGACTTCACATTGACCATTCAGTGAAGATTTAATTCATATAATTTCCTATAATATAATATAATAAGACAATTAAATTACAAAAAAAGTCAATAAAATAAACTGTAATTCTTATTCAACAGAAAAAAAAGGTTTTAGATGTAGTGGTGAATAAATGAAGGTCTTAAGGACATATTGCTCTCTTGATATGTGGCAACAGTGTTCAAAGAATTGTGCCTTTACACAATAGGAAAAGACTTACTACAGGTCGGGTCAATGCAATCAGCAATTTCACACCCTCTCAGTTTTGAAAAAAGGGACACACTGTTTAGTTCCTTAGTCTGAATTATAGAGCAGAACAAGCTGTCCTGTATCACAGCACCACCTTAAGGACACAAGAAGAATGATCATTTTGTTCAAGTCATGCTCTACACTAATAACTCTTACACTTATGAAACAAAATTTTTTGTTGATCGTTAGCGTCAAGTTTTGAGGTCTGTATGCGCAACTCTATATAAAATAAAGCAAAACAAAGTAGTCTAACAAGGTACACACTGTAGCATGCATTCCGATTATTCATGGAAGACTTCTGTATGTCATGTGGTACATGATTCAACATGTGTTTTTACGGAAAACACAGCTCAGCGAGTATTGACGCTGAATACCAACCCTGGAGTCATGAGATCGAATCTAGGGTGTGCTGAGTGACTCCAGACAGGTCTCCTAAGAAACCAAGTTGGCCCGGTTGCTAGGGAGGGTTGAGTCACATGGGGTAACCTCCTCGTGGTTGCGATTAGTGGTTCTTGCTCTCAGTGGGGCACGCGGTAAGTTGTGCGTGTATCGCGGAGAGTAGCATGAACCTCCACATGCCGTGAGTCTCCGCGTTGTCATACACAACGGGGCACGTGATAAGATGTGCGGATTGATGGTCTCAGATGCAGAGGCAACTGAAACTTGTTATAAAAAAGATATAATACATGAAATACTGATTGGAACCATGCAAACTAAATACAATTAAAATACAGCACTCGTTTTGAAAGTGCACGTGACACCTAGAATATTGGTAAATATTTTATTTTATTTGAATATACTGTATGTTTTTTCTTTTTCCTGAGTGAGAGAGAGGGAGAGAGAGGGAGTGAGAGTGCATTGCTGAACAGTAAAGCAGCATGTGTTGTGGGAACATAATTGACTCTCAGGGGCTTTATGGGTTTCCTGTGTGGGCTGGTAAACCTCTTTAATGGGAGTCATGGTGTCAGTAATAAACACATTAGTATAAGTGGCATTGTGAGTGCACGATCACCTAAAACAAAGATGGCGCATTTAGATGGAATAATGCTGTGATTGGAAATTATACTGATACCCATCTAGGTGAAACATTGGTCAACCTAAACTGAGGTTTAGAGTTGTTTACAGTAATTCATTTGCAATGGAAGTCTATGGGGAAAGGCACAACACCGTAAATAACTTTAAAATACACACTTTCGAAAGTATAGCCTCAAGACCCACACATGACCTGGAATTCTTTTTTTTATTGTAAAATGATTGTTTTTGTTAATTCAATTAACTAATGTTTTTAACTTCTGTTAACAAATTGAACCTTATTGTAAAGTGTTACCAAGGTGGAGTGTCACATTTAAACTGAAGAATTTGCATGATTCCTTACAAACTTTCCAAAGGTCTGATGAATAGGAGATCATGAGAATCTGCTGTGGTCTTGACCAAGATGTGTCCACAAATGGATGAAAACTCCAGTTAAGAGACGTTTAGTCTCACTTGCTGTACTCTTACTTCCAGCAAGCAGACTTTCTCATGTCAGAGTGAGTGATTCAACTTGACTTACACGTACAACAACATCTAGGAAAGGTTAATGGATTACTATCAGGAAGATGTGGTTTATCCTTCCTTCCTTCCTGCACCTTTTTTCTTCCTTCATTCCTTCATTCACTCCTATCTTTCTTCTTTCCTTTCATCCTGCATTTGCTTCTTCCTTTCTTTATTACGTCCTTCGCATCTTCCTACCTTTCTTCCTTCCTTCACTCCTTTCTTTCTTTCGTTTTCTTACTTTCTTCCTTTGTTCGCTCCTTCCTTTATTTGCTCCTTTCATTCTTTCTTCCTTTGTTCGCTCTTTTCTTTCTTTCTTTCTTTCTTTCTTTCTTCCTTTGTTCGCTCCTTTCTTTCTTTCTTTCTTTCTTTCTTCCTTTGTTCGCTCCTTTCTTTCTTTCTTCCTTTGTTCTCTCCTTCCTTTCTTTATTTCTTCCGTACTTCGTTTGCTCCTTCCTTGCATTCTTTTGTTCTTTCTGTTCTTTCTTTCTTTCTTTCTTTCTCTTTCTTTCTTACTTTCTTCCTTTGTTCGCTCCTTCCTTCCTTTGCTCCTTTCATTCTTTCTTCCTTTGTTTGCTTCTTCCTTCTTTCATTCGCTCCATTCTTTATTTATTTCTTTCTTTCTTCCGTACTTCGTTTGCTCCTTCTTGCATTCTTTAATTCTTTTGCTCTTTCGTTCTTCTTTCTTTCTTTCTTTCTTTCTTTCTTTTCTTCATTTGCTCCTTCCTTTATTCCTTCCTTTGTTCCTTTCTTTCTTCCTTCTTTCATCCCTTTTCTCATTCCTTTCTTTACTCCTTCATTCTTGTCTTTCTTCTGTCCTTCATTTGCTCCTTCCTTCCTTTCTTTCTTTCTACGTTTGCTCCTTCATTCATTCCTTCATTCGCTCATTTCTTTCTTTCTTTCTTTGCTCCTTCCTTCTTTTCTCATTCCTTCCTTTGTTTACTCCTTCCTTTTGTCTTCCTTCTGTCCTTTATTTGCTCCTTCCTTCATTCCTCCCTTCCGTCCTTTCATTCTTTCTTTCTTCCTTCATCCCTTTTCTCATTCCTTTGTTTACTCCTTCATTCTTGTCTACCTTCTGTCCTTCATTTGCTCCTTCCTTCCTTCCTTCCTTTCTACGTTTGCTCTCTCAAATTTGAGATTTATTTGAGATTGTATGTCTACAGAGTCCGCTATGATGTATGTACAATCCATGTTTATTTCTCATATTACGTATTGTTTAATAACTTGATTACAAGCTAGTACAACTACTCTAAAACCATTGGAGTCTCTATATAAACAATCACTAAAAACTTGTTTATTTTCATCATTGTTCAATATTAAAAAAATATAATCTGCTTAGTTGGGAAAACATGATCAAATATTATACATATATTATACATAGCTTGACCTCCCTGTTAAAACAGTAGGTTAACATAAGAACAACTGCACATCGGTCCACAAGGGGTGAGGCAAGAGGGGACTGTATTATTCCCCTTAGAAAGTGTCAATTTAGTCGGTCTGTATTTTCCGTGCATGGGAATGGATCTGCATCCCATCGAGAATTAGAGGACTGGATACATACGGTTCTTTAAGTTTCATCTTAGAAACTTGATAAATTAATTCTCAGCACTGTCTACATTAGAGTTTTATTTCATCCAATTTTAGCTTGTCTGTAATAATTGTTCTTGGTTAATTGTTATTCTCCTGTCGCTATCTCTCTGACCTCTTACTTGGCACAATATGAGTTTAGATAAAATGTCCAACTAATATAATGTATTTAATATAATTTATTGTGCTTGGAATCAATTGTGTGCTTGTATTTTATCATTAGTATTAACAGATGAAAAATAGCCATTTGGCTAATTCTGGCACATTTACAGTCATGTTAGTTAATGCATACCATCCTATATGTGTCCTTGTCCCAATCAGTTTTTGCTGTCTTTGTAGGAGGTGCTGACAACCGTGAGCTTTTTCTTAAAAGGATTAGAGAATTTAATAACGAACTGACTGAGGACGCTCTTTTCAGGGTTTCCGTTTTCATTTTTCACTGCGTTCCAGTCACACAAGCTTGACTAAGAAGTTCTAAATGTTTTAACGGTAAATTGTGTAATTTTTCGATGTAAAAGTACTTCAATACTTTGCCCTGTTTGTTGAGCATCCCTACCAGTCTCACACAGAACCGTTAGCATAATATCAAACACTTTCAGTGTGGTCTCAGAATAGAATAGTTCATTAGACTAGAAGTTAATTGTATTTTGGACACCCAAAGTCACCACAAGATAGCAGCATAGTCCTCCAAACTTCCTACAGTATATTTACTCATACTCAAATGGTGCACCCCTCAATGTTTTAATGCCTTTTCTTTTATGCTGAAAATTGGGCCTATTCCCAACAATCTGCTAAAGTGTAACATCAATATGTTTAGACAGATTATTTTTCTCTCTCTCCACATCCATTTCTTTGTTTGCCTGATGATTATAATATTTCATAAGTAAAGATATAATGGTTAGCTCAAATATATCTAATAAGAAACACTCACAAAAACACAGAAATAACAGTGTGTTGTGTGAATTAGTTATCATTTCAACCCAAATGACGACGCATGCATGTTAGTCATTCAATGAGCTGTATGAGCCTCAAGCAATCTTTCATTGACAGACATCTATATGAAATTGTCTCTTGAATAATTAAGAGGGCTTAATTGACTTTTTAAATAAGGACGAGCTGCTTATATTCCCTGTATTGATTACAATTCCAGAGACGTTCAGATCAGTGCAGTTACTGGCTTCCTTGATTGCTTTCCATTTGGTTGCACTTTCCATCACTTTGATATGAACGTTCCAGCACCCTTGAAAAACACCACGCTTACCATCTACAATCCATAGGATTGGACAGTACAGCCCCAGTGATCTATATAGAGGATACAGAACAAAGTTCTTCATTTTTAACATCTTTGAAAATCTCAGCATGCTTCAGTCAGTCAAATTCAGATATGTCAAGAAACAGTTTGAGCATGTATTCATTTCAAGTACGCATGTACTGAGCTGTGATCCTGTATGAGTCTGAAGGTGTTTGTGCACAGCCGAGTTAAGACTGCTCTGAGCCTTCACAAAATTCTGCTTAAAGACGTGATGCAGCATAAAAGCCAGACTAAATTATGCCTGCTTTGATCCATCTCAGCCCCTATAGTATCAAATGAAGTTGTGATGCTGCTTAAGTTCTGTGTAAATGAAAGGCAGCATCAAAGCAGCCTTAAACGTTGTTGTGATAACATTGCATAATTTCATAATTCATTTAAAAAAATGTTTTGCCATCTCTGTGCAGCATTAAACAGTCATAAACCTGCCCTTGGTATATATGCCACTTCCACAGAGAAAAGTATTTTGATGGTTGAAGTTTCTTGTTCTATTTGGTTTTTCGTTATGCTTACACATTATCTTGTTGAAGGAATTTTTCATTCTGTCACTCACTCGACGTTGTGTCGAATGTTGTGACACAAGGGCTCTTTCTTGAGAGCCTCGCGTACCACTGAACTTGAGGAAAGGCCAATGAGAACTTGGCAGACAGAATTAGCATGTCCTGCCCCAGACATACAGGTATAAAGGGAAGCGGGTGTGCGTCTGTCAGTCAGATTTTTTCTTCGGAGCCGAGCAGTTGTGCAGCAGCAAGCTGAGTCTCCCTACTGTTACACTCGCCTCTATCAGAGCATTGCTGTTGGATCTACGGCGCAGTACCAGCGGATTTCTCCCTCTCTGCACACTGTGCAGTCCACACTCCCTGGGCGCTTCGACAGCGCTTCTATAAAAGAGTGTATAACTCTAAAAGAGAAGTATCTTTCCCCTCTAAAAAGTATTTTCATTCACAAAAGAGCAATACACAGCAGGAATTGAACGTCCTTTTCAGGACGTGTCTTTTTAAAGATGTCTTTCCGCCTCTGAGTAGTTCCTGGAGCAGTGGGCACCACAGGCCTAATTCCCTCTTCAGGTAACTCCCTGTGATGTATTTTCCACGATACGGTCCCCCTGTTGGCAGACCCGCGCATCCCTTTGGCAGTCCCTCTGCCCCCGGTCGCTGTGTTTGTAGAGCTCCTCCCTCACCAGGTAGGACCTACCACCGAACCACTTCCACGTGTGGCTTGACAACCCATGTGACGTATTGGCCACATGTTACCTCCTCCCAGTCTGGGCAGGATGTGGTCTCCGCAGGGTCTTTTTCCCCTGAAAGAATCGGAATGGAAAAGATTGCCTTCCCCGACGTATTTCATAGCGTTAGGATAGCCCCAGCTGGTTTGCTTCCAAGATAGTCATGTTGCCTGTTCCCCCCTTATGGGTGCTGGGAACCTAAGGTCTGTATATGACACCTTTTTCTGGGGGCGTTGGGGAGGGTTACGTGTGGCCGATACAGTTGCTTCTAGCATGCAGTAGCTTGCTTGCACCTGTGTCAGCAGTTCCCTTAACACGGTCTAGTGCATGCCATTTTTAAATGGGACCCCTTGTGTCACTAAACCCTTTTTGGAGGGTTTAAAGGCAGAAATGTGAAGCTTATCATTTTATAAAAGCCGTTCATAAAATCATTAAGTCTTCTGTTTAAACTCATGTATTATTTAAGCTGTTTAGTTGTTAAAATCATAATTTTTAAAGTCGTTTTAGGATTTGTTGACCTTACATCATCATGCCAACGAAGTGGCTATAACACAGAAAATGTAAGTGATTTTATCCCACAAAAATTATGTTAATACGCTGTGGCATGGGGGGGTGTGGTCGTGTGTCGGTCTGAGGGAGAGAGAGAGAGAGTGGTAAGGCTTGTCACCTGGTTTGTTATTATCTCTAACACCTGTGTCTTGTTGTAGTGATATGTTTAAAGGGACGCCAAGTGTCGAGAGGGAGAGAGTGGATCCAGAAAGCTCCACAGACTGACACACGACCACGCCCCCCCCATGTCACATGCGTAGAAATGTGAACATAAACAAAACAATAGCACACTCTTTCTAGATCCACTCTCTCTCTCTCCCTCTCCCTCTCGACACTTGGCGTCCCTTTAAATGTCTCTCTCCGTATCACTACAACAAGACACAGGTGCCACACACGCATATTGTTTGTCTTGTAGCTATACTTTTGAAATAGTGAGTATTTTAACATTTATGGATTCGCCCTCATTCACTTCCAATGTAAGTGACTCACTGTAACCCCGTTTTTTTTGTGTTTTTATTAAGAAAAGGAGGGACGAGTCAAAATAAATATTTATGCTAATCAACATTATGCCATTATGCAAGTTCAATAGTTTAACTGTTTAATGACAATTACAATGTAATCATAGTGTAACCTTTTTTTATATATAAAATGGTTAACAAAGTCCTGAAAGTTCAGCTTTTATTAGTCATATCATTTTCCAATTCTCCCTAATACCCTGACTTGGATAGTCAATCGACAATGTGACAAATGCTCTATGATCTAGTTCCATTATTGCTTTCGAGGCATTTTGAAAAATATTTTTTCTGTCAGCTCAAAGGAGTCTGGCATTCTCTATTGACCTCTCTCATCAACAAGACATTTCTGTCTGCAGAACTGCCACTCACTGGATGTTTTTTTGTTTTTGGCACCATTCTGTGTAAACTTTAGAGAAAATCCCAGGAGATCAGCAGTTACAGAACAGGCACCAACAATCATGCCAGGTTTGAAATCACTGAGATTCCATTTTTCCCATTCTGATGGTTGATGTGAACATTAACTGAAGCGCCTGACACGTATCTGCATGATTTTATGCATTGTAATGCTGCCACACGATTGGCTGATTAGATAATTGCATGAATAAGTAGGAGTACAGATGTACCCGATAAAGTGGTTGGTGAGTGCATAGAGTCTTATAATGCATTGGCGATATACACTTAAGTTTATCTTACATATGAAGCTCGATTTAGATTGAATCTGCCCATTTGATCCTATTATTAAAAAAGTCCACTGGAAAACAGCAAAAGATTTTGACTAACTTTTAATTACAGCATTTTAAAGCATGCAGACATTTACAGTATTTGTATCAAAGATTTATACCTCTACAAATGTGTCTAATTTGATCCGCACAAAACATTTTTATTGGAAGTTCTTTGAGACAAAGTATAAAGTAAATATATTTAAATTATATTTTAATGTTGATTAATTGCAATTAATCACACAAGACTGTGCGATAAATTAGTTCAAATGTTTTAATTGATACACAGTCCTAGAAATGGGTGAAATTACTGTTTAAAAAGACAGTATTCCATAATATTCCAAACAGGACAAATTAGATGTTCAGATGTATGAATAGTTACATTAGAGTTAAACAGCAACCTCTAATGCAAGTTTTGACTCATCATTCAGAAAGTGAAGAAGTCAAACATTATGTGTGTGTGTGTGTGCACGCATGTGTGAGAGAGAGAGCAAGAGAGAGAGAAAGAGAATTTGAAAAACACCTTTATTACAAATTCTCTCTTTTTTTTTTTTTTAAACTTAAAACAAACAAATTAAAATAAATTACATAAATTGAATAAAACAAAGATTGTCATTTACAACAGAGCACAAAGCCCCTCCATAACACCAAACATCCTCAAACATGGCAAGACATGAAGTAGCTTTATAAAACCTAAAATCAATCAAAATTCTTGACTTCACCATGGCACTAAACACAGACACCAGATTAAAATCCTGATTTTTTCAATTTTACCTTTTCGACTCATATATATTGTCATTTTACTTTTGCCCAAAACAAAATTTAACAACTGACACTCTCTCTTTCGTCTCTTTGTATATTTAACCCCAAAGATAAAAGCTTGCATTGAAAAATCTTCATCAAAAGACCCAAACAAATTTTGTAAAACCTCAAATAAAGGTTTAAGTCTATGACAACTCATAAAAACATGAAAAACAGTCTCCCTTTGTGAGCAAAATGGACATTCATGGCCTACCTCAGGATTCAACACAGATATAAAGGCATTTACAGCAACAATACAATGTAAAATCCTCCACTGCAAATCTCCAATTTTCTTATTTAATGGTGGCTTGTAAAAAATTCTCCAATTTGGCTTAAAAACTTCATCCAAACCTAACACCCTTCGCCAAGGTGTATCAGTTTTTCCATTTAATGCTTTTTTATTAAAACACTTCACACATGACTTGTACAATCTCTTTCCATTCACATCTTCAAAGTTCAAAACCACTACTTTTTCAGCTTCCAGAAAAATTCCACCTTCCTCCTCTAAATTAGGTGAAACCATCAACCTTGGAAAAAATCATTATCATTGGGAGTAATTTCTCCCTCACAATGTTTCTTAAGTAAATCAGTCTCTTCCTCTGTAAGGATAGTCTGTATCTTTCGTAATAGTTTTTCAACCACTCGAGTGGATCTAAACCCCAATTGTGTTGCCACCGCATCCACTTCAATAAAATCTGGTCCTGCCAGACTCATCAATTGACGAAGAGTCACCACTTTAGCCTTTACAAAGGCTTCTATCATTGACACTGATGCATTAGTGATGTCCAGTCTCGCACCACAAAGCAAAGGCTCTTCCAACAGCCAATACAATGATGTGGGAACGCTTCTCCTTTGGAGTTTAAAAAGACTCCATACTTTAAAAAGATTCCGATAAAAAACTGGAAGTTTCTCCACATTTAAAGTTTTTGGATCCAATAAAAATAAGGATTTGTCCAGAGATAGACCTGCAGCAGTTTTAAAAATAGCACTTGCCACTGGTCTCCAACTTGCAGACTCTGGGCCTGTCAGGAAGCGTTGTATGAACTGTGCACTGAAAAGTTGCTGTCCTACTTTGTAGATGCACAAGCCCTTGTCCACCTTCTTCCTTGGGTAAGTACAAGATGTTATGGATCACCCAGTGCATCTTATCCCAGAAGAAGTCTATCAACATTGATTGTATCTTAGCAAGAAAAAGTAGTGGTGGGTCAACACAAGTCAGTCGATGCCAAAGAGATGAAGCAACAAGGTTATTAATAATAAGGGTTCGACCCCTATAGGACAATATTTTCTTAATCCACTTCCATTTATCCAAGCGGCCCTTTATTTTCTCAATCATCCCTTCCCAATTTTTTAATTGAAAAGACTCATCCCCCAAATAAACTCCCAAATACTTTAACCCATCCTTTTTCCATGTCAGCCCGCCAGGGAGTTTGGGGGGCACTGTCATCCGCTCTCCCACCAAAACTGCTTCACTCTTTGACCAATTCACTTTTGCAGCTGATACCATTTCA
This sequence comes from Xyrauchen texanus, assembly GCF_025860055.1. Lineage (NCBI taxonomy): Eukaryota > Metazoa > Chordata > Actinopteri > Cypriniformes > Catostomidae > Xyrauchen > Xyrauchen texanus. The sequence goes on along the minus strand of NC_068320.1, from coordinate 8,867,509 downwards.
AACTCATCCAAAGTTTCCATTAAAAGGTTTACATCATTTTGCTCTTTTACAATTACAACAACATCATCAGCATAAGCTGATAAAACAAAAGAACGTTCACAGTTCATCAATATGAGGCCATTTAAAACCCTTCTCAATCTTTGCAAAAGTGGTTCTATTGCTAATGTATAGAGCATACCTGATAATGAACAACCTTGCCTCACTCCACGCTGAACCTTAAAAGGAAAACACAAGCCACCATTAAATTTCAACATACTCTCAATGTCATTATATAGTACTTTAATGTAACCTTTAAAAACTGAATTAAAACCAAAGGCATCTAAAATCTTCCATAAGTAATCATGCTCTACGCGGTCAAATGCCTTTTCCTGATCAATGGAAATCAAGCCAAAATTAACACCACAAATATTTGAAAAAACCATCAGATCTCGGATTAAAAAAATGTTATCAAATATAGATCTTCCAGGCACACAATAGGATTGGTCAGGACTAATTATATCATCTAAAACTTTCCCTAATCTAATCGCCAATACTTTAGACAGAATTTTATAGTCAGAGCACAGTAAAGACACTGGTCTCCAATTTTTAATATCACTCAAATCTCCTTTCTTTGGAAGGAGTGTAAGAACTGCTCTCCGACTACTAAGTGGTAAAAAGCCACAGACCAAACTATCACGAAGAACTGCAAGCAAGTCTTCTCCTATAATGCCCCAGTATGCTTTATAGAATTCAAAAGGAATCCCATCTATCCCTGGAACTTTCCCATTTTATGTACTCTGGAGAGCTTCATACAGTTCAATTAAAGTTATATCTTCACTAAGTTTTGCATTAGCACTTTCTGATAAATTTGGCAGATCTTCAAAAAGAAACCATCAACATCTTGATCTATCCTAAGGTCAGAACTATAAAGATTTTTATAAAATGAAACAGCTCTTTTTCTCATTTCGACTGGGTCTGATAACAGAACCCCAGCTTCAGACCTTAAATTCTGAATATAACGTTTTTGACCGTTCTTTTTTCTAGTCCGAAAAAAACTTTGATGGAACATCCATCTGCTCCACATCCTGAAAACGTGATCTGACCAATGCCCCTTGTGCCTTTCTCTTATAGAATTCAGACAGTTCTGATTTTTTCATGAAAAGAGAATCTAAATGGTCTTGATTTCCTGTTTCTTGAATTAAAACTTGAATTTCTATAATTTCCTCTTCTAACTTCTTTATAGACTGAGTTAAAACTCTTGTGACATTTAGAGTATATTGTTGACATAATTGCCTAATGTTTACTTTCCCAATGTCCCACCGTTCCTGTAAAGATGAAAAAAGATCTTTTTGTTCTTTAAAAGACTCCCAATAAAACCTAAAAACATCTTTAAACTGTAAATCTGACAACAGAGACACATTAAAATGCCAATAAGAACTACTTAATTTAACAGAACTAACAATCATTCTACACACAACCAAACTATGATCAGAGAAACCTACTGGAAAAATTGAGCCATTTACAAAAAAACTAAGATGATGTTTAAAAACATAAAACCTATCTAACCGTGCCATTGACAACACATTTTCACGAGCATGTGTACATGTGTATTGTTTAACGTCATGGTTAAAGTTTCTCCATACATCACCAAGCTCATTCCCTTCTATCATTTGTATCAGTTTTCACGTGAAGCCATATGTGGTTCTACATGATTCCTGTCTATATTTCTTTCGACACAATTAAAATCTCCTCCCACAACCAAAAATTCTTCATTATCACATTTTTCTATTACTGTATTCAATTGATCTAAAAAGCACATTCTTCCTATCTGTGAGGTTGGTGCATACACACAAATAAAAACAAAAACATGATCTTCAAAATGAGCTTTTATCTTTAACAATCTACCTTTTACAGTCTCCTCTACTACACAAGATGAGGGAGCAAAATTTTTATTAAACAAAACTGCAACTCCTCCACTAAGTGAAGTATTGTGACTCAGAAAAGAAGACCACCCCATTCCTTAGCCCATTCAACAGCAATTTCCACATCACTATGTGTCTCCTGTAGAAACAGGACATCAATTTTATTCTGTTTCGCTACTTCATAAATCTGAGCTCTCTTTCTGCAGTCTCTAGCCCCATTAACATTTAAAGATGCAATGCGAATGTCACTCATAAATAAAAAGAAAAAAGAAAACAGAACACCGAGAGCAAAGCATCCAATAAGGGCATAAATACTAAACATAAATACTGATGATGAAGTGCATCATTATTCAGTTGGAATTGAATTTTTGTGACGATTTTGTTTAAACGATATACCTCTTTATCTGTAAATCTTCCTTCACTCATTAAACACCTAATATTTTCCAGGAGTCTTCTGAGATCTGGAAAATATTCTTCAATTTGCACTCCTCTCATATTTTTGGTCACCTTCAAGAATTTTCTGATCTCATCCACTCCATATTCAAGACATGACCAACTGGATTGTGAACAAACGGAGCCACTAGAATCAGAGCACTCACCCTCACTGCTTTCATTGTCCACTTTATTCCCTTCTTGATTCTTTCTAGCCTGTTTCAAAACCATGCTTTTGTCATTTTTTTTCCTCTTCAGTGGCGTTTTAAAAACAACCTGATCCATATCCATTAAAGTGTCCTCATTTTGAACTACACTCTCCACTTGTGACTCAGTATCAAAGAACTGATTCAATCTCATTTGTGTGTTGTCAAGAGCTCCTCCACAATCAATACTGTTGCTTTCCACACTCTCCCTGTTTACAATTTCAGAATTTTTGGCATTTCTTTCATTAACTTCAACACTTTCTCTAGTTAGATCAGATTCAACATTTTTTCTACAGACATTACTTTTGGACCACTAGAATTCGGTGCATTAGAAGTACTGGCGACTTCTCCGTCTTTATTCTGCTCAGCGTTACCATTTACAGCGTCATTCTGCCCACTGCGCTGAGCGCTGTTTTCCGGGCACCGCGGATCAAATGACCAGACTTTCCACACCCAAAGCACCTCATCGTGTCTGTAGTTACAAAAACGGTGTAATCAAACTCATCCACTTTAAATTTAAAATTTACATCAAGATCAGTTCTACTTCCGTTCAGAATCATAAACGTGAAACGCCTGAACGACACTACATGCTTCACCAACCCCGATTTACATCCTATAGCGATCTTTTTATGGGAGCAATCAGTTTGCCAAAACGTGACAATTCCTTCATCAACATCTCATCTTTAATGAAGGGAGTACGTTCGATATTGTGACTTTTTAGCAGGAGCAGAAAGAGGTAATACTGGAGTATATAATCCACGTATGTTTATTCCCTTTCCAACAACTTCATTCGCTTTTTCTACTGTATTTAAAAACAGTACAATTGAGTTATTCATTTTGGACGCCGCTAACACACATTCATGACCCACTACATCACCGACCGCTACACTACACTCCTCCACACTCCCGCAGCCACCACCTTCACACCGTGGCGCCGCGTGAGTGCGTCGAGAGCATTAATTCCCTGAGCCGCCATGCTCCCCAGTACAAGGACTGGCTTAGGCAGGCGCTCAGTACTAAGTCTCTCTACTAATTTCTCAACAAACAACAAACAAAACAACAAAAAACACAAAAAAGTAAGAGGGGGAAATAATCTTTTAAAGCCACAATGGGCACAAAAAAAGACCACACACTCACCACACCACTCGCTCCGCTCAACAAACGCCCGCACATGCGCACAGACAGAGAGAGAGAGAGAGAGAGAGAGAGAGAGAGAGAGAGAGAGAGCAAGAGAGAGATAGAGAATGATGTCTAAACAGAGATAGAGAGCAAGGCGTTTGGCCTCCAGTCACAGACGACATTAGATTAGCTCAGCATTGTAAAGACAGCCGTGGTAAATTTGATGCATGGTGGTGGAGATGAATGTTCACTTTGAAGCTATACATTACAACCTTTAGTGAGGTGCAAGGAATTAGCATGTCGAATGTAGATCTTACCTTGAAAAACAGATTTTGAATTAAGCTGCCTCTGCCTGACTAATCAAGTCATGACATAAAATGTTTTATTTGTTTATAGACATCGGCCAGTGTGCATGCAGGGCAGTCCTTGAGTCACATCATTATTGAAAGTATTTTTTATGGGTGTATGGTGTACGTCTTCCTTTCCAGTTCACCCCACCCTTCTCGCTCTCACATGTTCTCTTTAAATACTCTCTCAGTAATGAATTAGTCTTCTCCAAGTTATCCCCACAAACAGGGAATGGGCTTTATATCTCAATGGAATAGAAACCAGTCACCAGCTCTGTAGGTCCTTACAGTGCAAGTGAATTGTGACCAGACCTTTGAAGGTCCAAAAATCACATAAAGGCAGCATTAAAGTAATCCATAAGATTCCAGTGGTTAAATGTATATCTTCAGAAGCGATATGATATGTGAGGGTGAGAAACAGATCAATAAGTCTATTTTTACCATACATTCTCCTCCCTGCCCAGTAGGTGGCGATATGCATGACAAATGCAAATCGCCATAAAACAAAAGAAGAAAAAAGTGAGTGGGGATTTATAGTAAAAAAGGACTTAAATATTGATCTGTTTCTCACCCACACCTATCATATCGCTTCTGAAAATACAAATTTAACCACTGGAATCTGGGATGGCATGAGGGTGAGGAACTCATTTTTGGGTGAACTATCCCTTTAATACTCGTAATTGCATGGTCATATCTCGTAATTGACTTTATCATAATTACAAGATATAAAGTCACAACTGTGACTTTATTTCTTGTAGATATGACAATATTTCATAATTGCAACTTACGTTTCACATAAATTGCGTGAGATATAAACTCGCAGTTACGAGAAACTTTATCGCAATTATGAAATATAAAGTTGCAATTGTGAGTTCATATCTCATATTTACAAGAAATAAAGTCACAATTTTTCAAGTCAGAGTCAATTTTTGGATTTAACAGTAAGTGGAACAGAATTATCAAAGAGAAATTGTGACGCTGTTGTTGCTTTGTTGCACACTCACACAAAAAGGTAGACCCCCCTCTCTCTCGGTCTCCCTCTTTCTTTTCTCTTGTTTGACTTGCCCTTTCTGTTCTATGTGTCTAATACCTTGACATTTCTGTTTGTGCTGCTGAAACAGTCTGACCTTCAACTCTGAGAGCTTGCCAGCGTGCCAGGTGGTGGCAGACTCTCAGAACTGAGAGAGAAACCTTCCTCCTCCTAAAAAATACTCTTTACTCCCAAGTTAGGGACACATCAAATACGCTTTGAGTTAATTGTTTTTCTGACAGGAATTAATGAGCTAAACCAAGAGAAAAGAAATGATGTTGATGTAATGATGAAACTTAATTGATTAATGTGGAACCGAGGTACATGATTAAATCATGCACATTCAAAGCATTTTTTCCCAGTGTAGTTGCATTTGGAAGGAATAAAAATGTACATATTTGGCTTGAACAACCAGAACCATATATGCAGAGTCATGTCTAGTATGTGTCTCAAACCGTCTCTGTTTCTCACCCACACTTGGTCTTTCATGGTCGCATATAACCCGTCAGTGAAAAAGCATGAAGTGACCAAGTGTAACATTCACTTTGTATCTGCATTCATGAGTTTGTGAATGTGTTTTCCAATTCTGGATATGTCTGAAGCTAACAATTCTTAGCAATAAGTGTTACAAGGTTGCTTTTCAATATAACGTTTTGCCTGATGTTAACTTTTGCATTCTACAGTGCTGTTTCTGTGATGAACAGAATATTAGATGGAAAGACTTCAAATCATCTCTAATGCCTTTAGGTTAATGTACCATGATGTGGTACATTAACCATGCTGTTTATGAGCACACACACACACACACACACACACACACACACACACACACATACACACGTTGGTGCCGCTATCATTATGAGAACTCTCCATAGACAGAATGATTTTTATACTGTATGAACTATAGATTCTATCCCCAAACCAAACCCTGTATTTTTACATTTCCAAAAACATTGTTTAGTATATTTTTTAAGTGATTTGAATTATGGGGACATTAGAAATGTCCTCATAAACTAAATTTATAGCATAATAGCCTTGTAATTACCAGTTTGTATCCTAATAATATGTCCTCATAAACCACACACACACGCACACACAAGCACACACACACACACACATGCGCACACGCGCACACCAACAACAAGTGGCGGTGATGTCACCACAACACTTGTGCCAGGCTATGTGCACCTTGAGGCCATGTGAATTGTCCAAAGCCCGCTGGCAGGAGGTCTCAGGGCTGACTGAGACGACTGGCTGATGGACCACCTGTGCCCCCTACTGTTCCAACTTGCTGTGCTTTAGCCATCCATTGTTGTTGGAGGGCAACTGCCTGCAACTGCCCAGTAGTGTCCTTCACGAGCCTCCTCCACGGAGACCGATCTTGACACCGTTGTTACCAGTCAGTGGCAAGTCTGCTCAGCTCCACATCCTTCCATACCATATCACTCCACATCAGGAATACGGTGGCTGGGCAAGCAGGCTACATGGCCCAGCCAACGCAGCCTTGCCTACCAGAGGGGCTTACCGATGGGACTTTTTCCAGATCTTTCAAGGATTTGTGATCTCCTCACACAATCCAGCCTGGTAAGCAGCTGCTTAGTTTTGGTTATCAGCACCCCCAACTCCTCCTCTGTTTGAGCAGCAATTACCAGATCATCGTATACATAACATGGTTGAACAAAAGGGAGCCATCCCTTGACTGCACCCGGGCAGTCTCCCATTGTATCTGTACAAGATGGAAATTCCTTCTGTACAGCCATTGAAGGCTTCATGAACTATGTGGTCGAAATAGATGTTAAATAATATGGGAGCAAGAGGATATCCCTGTCGCACCCCAAGGTGCCCAGGGAATGGCTCTGACTCCCATGATGGTCCTTAATGATCGTGGGCAGAGGGTCAGGGACTCCGAAAACACGAAGAACAACCCAGAGCCCAGGCCTACTGATGGTATCATAGGCCTTGACCAGGTCAATAATGCAGAGATGTAGGTCTTTTTGGAATTCCCTACATCTCTGCTGTAGCAGACGGACAGAAAATATGGCATCCGTGCAGGACCGCCCTTTCCTGAAACCGCATTGGGGCTCCACAAGACTCTGCTCAGCGTGCCTAGCGAGGCGATATTGAATAATCCTTGCCAGGACCTTTCCCGGTACAATGAGGAATGAGATGCCCCTGTAGTTGTTACAGTCTGTGCAGTCACCCTTCTTAAAGACGGGGACCACCAGGACATCCTTCCAATCCTGCGGAACCCTTCCAGTGGTCCAGACTTTTGTTATGATGTCATGTAGGGCAGTCTGTATCCTCAGCAATTCACCTAGGAGATCATCTCTGTCCGGTGCCTTTCCCGGCCTCAGACTCTGGATCACTTTCAGTACATCCTCAACAGAAGGCACCTCAGCCAACCATTCACAGGGGGTGACTTCTTCCTCCAAGATTTACGCACCGCAGCCTCAGCAGGATCATCCCCACTTTTTCCCACATTGTTTTTCTGGCTGAGGGATTTCCCCTCCCCAGGACCTCACAGAAATGCTCAGCAAACCTGCAAACCTGTTCTTTGCTTCGGAGATTGGATCACCTTTCATTCCCCTAATGATGGTAATAGGTGTGGCGCTGCAGGTTACTTTTTTATGTAATTAAAGAGCGTGATCATGGGCCACTGAGGCAGACTCCATCTCCTGTGCAACCTGTGACCACCACCTATCCTGGTAGCGCCTCACGGCTCTCCTAACATCTGAGTGAAGGCTGCAGTAAGCCTCCTCATTCTCCAACGTGGGATAATGTAGCCGATGAGAGTGGGCCTGTTGCTTTTTCTCAGCCAGTTTGAACACCTCCTCTTTCAGCCAGGGTCTTTGGGGAGGTCTGGACCATGTACCCAAAGCAGCCATTGCAGCTGTATGAGCCACAGTCCTAAACATCCCCCATTTCCTCTCGACATCTGTAGGATTGGGGGATGATGCCAAACCCAGTCGCAGACAATGATGAAATTCTCGCTTTCAACTTTCATCAGCTACCTGAGACCATGCCACTAAGGGTTTGACTGGAGACCTGGAGTGGAACCAACCACCGGAGTGGAAGAACGATGGTCAGTGGTCAGATCAGCTCCACGGTAGGTCCTGGTGTCAAGGACATATGCCCGCAGCCACTATTTTCCAGGAGTTCAGTCCAATAAGTTACATTTTTGTCTCATCTGACTATAAAACCTTAGGGTACTCGTTACTTTTCAAAACTTGATCCGACACTGAATGCTCAAGCAGCCTAATTTACACTCCAATATTTCTGTGTGCTATGTCTTTATTAGAGCATCTCGTAGTTAGCTTAGCAACATGCTAACACCTTGTTGCATGTGTAGGTGACTGTCAGAGAGTTTTTGCCTATGTAGAGTGTTCCAAATCAGTCAATTAAGAGGTTTAGTTTTGGTTAGGAAGCCACCTTAGACGGCAGCTATCTAGACAGCGAGACAGCTCACCAGTTTTTGAATCTGAGCTTATGACTTAATTAGCTAGTTAGAATTCATAACTTCTTTGTTTTGTTTATGATAATTTCTCCAGTATCGGCACCAACCAGGCACTTTTTGTTTACTTTGTTTAATAAGCTCTTCTAGATACATTAATTAACTGTTCTGTTTTTAATTTGACTTTCAATTATCTTTTTGTTTGCAGAGACATTCTTCAGCATGAAGAAAACAGAAAGGATAAAATCTCTAAACAAGAAATGTTATAGGATACTCTGGAGTCTTTTGCTCCCGTTGGCCTACAAAAATATGTGGACACCGAAACAACAAATCTGTATACGCTTGTCTAGCATTTCATTGTAAAACCATGGGCATTAAAATGAAGTTCATATTTACTGGATTAGCCAGACCTCTTATTTGACCATACTTCCGGTCATGCAGTTTATCCTTTTCTGTTAACTGAACTAAGTGGAACAAAGGGCATTTTCAGCTAACTCCTCAGTAATCAACTTTATTATTTATTTATTTATTTTCATTTATTTATTTTTTAAGAGAGAAGGGCTTTCAAAAATGATTCTGCTGGTACTGTACTGTACATGATCTTGCATTTTACATGGCTAGTTACCAAATTAATAAATGAATGGACAAAATATGAATTATGTAAGAAGAAAGGGACCACAGAGTGATACTAGAAACATGAAACTAGGACAGATATATAGGCAATCGGTTGCTTGAGACAACAATCAATTATACAGTTTAGTTGTCATAATATATAAAACATATATATCCCCAAAATGCAGCGATTGACTCCTCGCCTACTTGATCAAAACCAGTATTCCATAAAGTTGTGTAATATATGTCTTTTGGACCTCAATGTTATAGCATCTGTAACATAACAGCTTGTCTCGCCCTTTTTAAATGGGCCCTTATTTAATGTATCCTCTTTATCAAGATGACCAAAGAGACTTATGTGCCAGTTCCGCTTCAGCTTCTTGTATTATGTGTGTAACTGACCAGGTGGAAATGTTCCAAATCTACCACCCACAGTCTCTGAAATGGAATTGTTCTTCATATTAAACCTGTATTTGAACCTTTTCATTCCTCTAAAGGACCAGCAGGGGGCACTGTCGAGCTGGTACAGTTCTTTGCTAAACCAAAAATAGCTCAAGGCAGGGCAGAGAGATGCAAACATGTTTTAGTATCTGGGTCATGTGAAATAATTTAATTTCAGTGGCCAGGGAAAATATTTATCAAACTGTGTGTGCCGCACATAGTGTGCAGGTGTGAAAAAGGAAGCAAATCACTAGGATTATAGCCGATTATATTAAATGAACCTAAAATACACTTTAACAAGTAATTGATAACCCTGTGTCAAGTTTTTAGAGGTTGTCAGAAACCTGAATTACTTCAAACAGTAAAATACACAGACTAAATCCTATGTGTCAAACTTTTAATTGGAGTTCCAGGTTAATTTAGGCTAGTCAAACCCGGCCTGCATTTACATTTTGGTACACTATTGTGGTTGGTTAGTCTTTTTCTGCTTTCATTATTCTTTTTCAAGTGTCTCCCTATTGACTGCAAAAGACCTCATATATGTGTGGATTTTCAAAAACGATCAACATCTGAAATATTTAGAGGGATGTACTCCCACAGCAAACAGAGTGTGTGGAAAATAAAACATCATTAGTCATTTTAGGTGGAGCTGTATCGTAGAATTTAGGGTCCTACTAAGCTCTGGGCTTTGATTATGCTTTGACACTTTCTAAATTGGCCTTATCAGTTGTTAGATGTTTACTCTGTCACACTTTGACAGCCACTTACAACACATTTTTATCCAAATGTACACATTCAGGGAACCAACCATTCCAGTGCAATTGTAATTGGACCACAAGAGATAGCCATTGATAGTACCTGTCCAAAATCTATTTGTGCTATCTTGATATCTTGTTCTATAATCAAAAAGGCCTTTCCGGTTATCATGTTGTAGCCTGGCTAGCTACATATAATAAATAGTACAAATAAATACTGTTAACATATTAACTTGTACACAACTGGATTAGCAAGCTAATCAGAAAGCTTATGCTAAGCTAGTAGGCTAATCTGTTAGCTTGTGATATAATTAAAAACATAGAGAAATGTTGTTTACTTATATTTTATAACTTAACTTATGAAATAACTTTCCTGCTAGTACACATACAGTACATCACCCAGACGTCTATTTGAAATGTCTGTTTACATCTGGAAGACATATTTTTTAGGTTGTTTGCTCATCTGCAATTAATCTATAAGAAGTTTCCTCTCAGATGTAATGAGGCATTCATCAGATGTCTTTGATGTCTGTTAATGATTTAGAATGTTTGTAAATCATATATTTTTAAGATGTTTAGCAGATGTTCATTAGATTGAGAGATTTTCCAGATGAAAAGATCTAAAACAGACATCTCAGAGATGTACTTGTGCTATCTAAGGCTATGTTTTATGTTTTATGATACCAGTGTTGTCAGATTTTACTGCTGATTTGAAATATGTTTTTTTATCTTAATCTTGGTGAACTGTTTTGGAGATTTCGGTCTTAAGGAGCTGCACTTTCATGACTGGAAATAGCTTCCAGTGATTGTTCCAAAGATGGCCTCCAGTGGCCTGACTTGCTAGAAAGACTTTGGGTGCATCTCAGTCAGCTCCCTAGATCAGTAGTCAAAGCACTGATCAGGGTGGCGGCCATTTTAAGGCCTCTCTAAATCGCAAAATTTCTCCAGTGCACTGAAACATTTACTCCCTAAAAAATCAACAATGCATCGTAAAAACCAGGGAGCATCGTTGCTCACTATGTTCCCTTACCGGAAACGTCATCATGTCTTTCAAGTCATTAGAAGATTGGCACAAGCGTAAATATATGATGTCAAAGCCATATTTTTCTTTAATAGAGATGTTGTTTGTAATTTCTTTCCTCCATAATGACCATGAAAGGGAAACAATCTTTTAAATATTATAGTTGTTAAAAGTAGGTTTAAAATATTCTCCTTTATATTTTGATTTCTTTATTTAATGTAATTTATCTTTCAGAATAACACTGTACGTTTGAATATCTTAAATGAAAATGAACGAGAGTGTCATTTATACAGCGATGTTGCTGATTAATAACAGCTGAGCTTGAATGCTCAAGTTTGTTAAGTCGCAGGTAACTGAGTCATAAGTGTCCCAATGTTGGATGAACACCCTTGCCAGTGCCCAAATTCATGTTCACTATATACTGGTTCAGGACAAACAGAGCTAGAGAGCTGATTGAGACAATTTGGTTTTATTGTGTCTGTTAGAGCATCTCGCAGTTAGCTTAGCAACATGCTAATGCCTTGTGTTGCGAGTGTAGGTGATTGTTAAAGTTTTTGCCTATGTAGATTGTTCTAAATCAGTCACTTATGAGGTTTAATTTCAAAAGATCTAAAATAGAAATTGCGGATATGTACACGTGCTATCTGGGTTTTGACATGTGACATTATTTAAAGGGATCATGAAGAGATCCAATGATAATGTTGTAAAGGTTTTTTTTCTCACCAAAACAGTCACAATTTAGTAATATATGTTCATTTTCCACCCTGTTTTTTGTTTTTTTGGCATAAGCACCTCCTGAAAACTTCAACATAAACGGCCACTGTTATGATTGGCTAACGTCATGCATCCCCTTAAATTCAGCAAACTCAATCGGAAGAGAATGAACCACCGACAATTTTATAAAACACCCACATTTCAGGGTTTACACATAACACATATCCAACATATTGCATCTGGATTTATTAAACGGTTCATCTCTTTTTTCTGATTAACTTTTTTTTATTGATTCATATAGATAAAGTAAAGCAAAACAAATATACACAGTCAACATATAACCCCTACTATTACCCCTCCCAATCCCCAACCCCACGCTGACCCTCAAAAACATCCCTGTGGTCACACATGACAAAAAAAAAAAAAAAAATAATATATATTAATCACACACATTTATAACTAAACTTCTCTCTCCACTGCCCCTCTCTGAGAGCCCTCCAAAAACATTCAATCAAACAAATAAACGAATCCCAATTCCCCAGCTTTCTACATGATGCTTCCCATCTCCATGCAACATTCTTGAAATGAGGGCAGTCCAGCTGACTTACATCCCCTTAAAACAATTGATCTGCCAACCATAACACTGGAAAGGACCCAATTTTTTATGTATTTATCTCCTATATTGATGACTGCCTCATCACCTAAAATACAGAGTCTGGGACAAAATTACATTTGAGTGCCCAATACATCACACATACAACTCTGAACCTTCAACCATAATTCTTGGATCTTAACACACCACCAAAAGACATGGGTTGTGTCACCATCTTCTGATTGACATCACCAGCAGGTGGGTGTGTCTTTAAGACACATACAATACAATATTATACAATCTATAGGGGGTCCAATAAAATCAATGTAAAATCTTGACTTGCATAAGGTGCACCCTTGCATCTCTAGATGCAAATTTGATGGTTTTTAGAATCCTAGCCCACACTCCCTCCTCCAATACCAAGTTTAAATCTTTCTCCCATAATCTCTTGAGAGAAGCAGAAGCTCCGTCCCCCAGACTCTGAATTAGCAGGGAGTAATACACTGATGCCTCATGACCTTTTCCAAAAGCAGTAATCACCACTCACAGAGTATCTGCCGCTTTAGGGGGGTGTATGCTACTGTCAAATATAGTACAGAGCAGGTGGCACAGCAGTAAATATCTAAAAAGCTCAGATCTGGGAATCCCAAAATGTTGAACCAAATTTTAAAAGGATCTCAACACTTCACTCTCATATAGGTCACCGAGTGTATTAACCTCCCTCACAATCCACTCTGACCAGCAGAATGGGACTTATTATTACATAATTTAGGGTTCAGCCATATGCTCAAGGCAACATTTAAATAATTGTCAGAATTAAACACTTGTCTATGCTGAGTGCAAATACAAGATAACAGGGTGTAAAAGACTTTACAATGGCAAATTAGGGTCAAGAACTTCCTGTTCAATACAAAAACAGGGAGGTGCTCTCTCAGGTTGAAGCGACCAATGAGCCAAATGTCTGATAACGATTGCATAATAATAAAAACAAAATCTTGGGTAGGCCTAGCCTTACTGAAATGTCATCTGGGACGTTTCCCATTCCAAATGAAGGACTTCGCTATGCTATCAAATTGCTTGAAATAAGAGAGGGGGACATCTATAGGGAGAGATTGTAGAAGGTACTTGAATTTTAGAATACAATTCATTTTAATAACATTAACCTTCCCAATCATAGATAAATAAAATGAAGTCCACTTGCGCTCATCACTCGAAAAACTTTTTATTAAAGGGTCAAACTTGACTAAAACTAAACTGAACTGAATCACACAAATTTGCTTGGAATAAAATGCCCAAATACTTAATGCCCTGTTTGGGCCACTGGAAGCCGTCCAGCTGAAAAGCCGTCACTGGGCAGTATGCTGTCAGAGCCAAAGCTTCGGATTTAAACCAATTGAATCTGTATCCTGAGAACTTAGAAAAGGAATGAATAATTCTGTGGAGGCAAAGCATAGATCTGTAGGGTCAGAGATGAATGATAAAATATCATCTGTGTAAAGCAAAAGCTTATGCACCACACCTCCCGCCACCACCCCTGGAAAATCATCGTCCTTTATTATCGTGGCTGCTAATGGTTCCAGGCAAGACAGAACAATAATAGGGAAAGATGGCAACCCTGCCAGGTGCCCCTTTCCAGAGTAAAATATTCTGAAATTAATCCATTTGTTTGTACCACCGCTACAGTGTGTCTATAAATTAACTTAATCCAACCAATAAAAGTATTCCCGAACCCATACATTTTCAAAATCTTTAAATAATAATCCCTTTCAACCATATCAAACGCATTTTCTGCATCAAGAGATATGGCTCTGATCATTCGCAACTGACCAGATGATATTGATAAAATGCCTAATGTTATCAGAAGAGCTACTGCCCCGAATAAACCCCACTTGATCTACATGCATAAGAGATGTCATAACTTTACATAATTGGTTAGCCAACATTGTTGACAATATTTTAACATCTAACTGGTTCAGGGAAATTGGACGGTAACTATTACACTCACTTGGATCTTTGTCCTTTTTAAGAATCAGACCGTGGCCAGTCTTACATCATGGTTGGCTTTCCATTCTTTAATGATTCTGAATAAACTTCTAGCAAAAATGGAGCCAATACTGTTGCATAAGATTAAAAAAATTCAGTGGCAAAGCTGTCTGGCCACGCTGTCTTGCCTGTTGGCAAGGCCTTAATTACCTCGTTAAGCTCCTCCAAAATTATCTCAGAATCAAGAGAATGTTTTTGCTCAGCCATCAGTTCTAACAAGTTCTAATGGTTGCACAAAGTTTTTTTTTATATCCTCATCAGTAGATGAAGACGTGTAACTATAGAGATCAAGATATAATTCATATAAAAAAGCATTATTAATATAAATGGCTGAGGTTAATATTTCACCACCAGTAGATTTCATTGAGGGAATGGTAGAAAAAGACTCTCTCTGTTTTATATATCTAGCCAGAGGTTTTCCTGCCTTGTCCCCTGACTCAAAGTATAACTAGCATGAATAGCAAAAACTCCACCTTCTGCAACAAAATAGTATTATATCTGTATTTCAGTATTATATTCTGTCAATTCTCTGATGCCATTAGATGCCATTCAGCACTTCAGCTCTGCCTCATTTTTTTTATATTCCAATTTAACAATAATATTTAACATTCTTCTGCTTTGGATTTTTTTGTGAATGAGGCATACTGTATGATCCGGCCCCTAAGAAACACCTTAAGTGCATCCCAAGCCATGCCCACAGAGTATACTGAGGACCAGTTGGTCTCCATATAAACATTGATTTCAGCCTTTAACATTTGTTGGAATTTAGGATTTTGCAAAAGGTGGCAAAAGTGCCAACTATATGATTTCATTTCTCAACACCTATAAACTCACCAGGGCATGATCTGAGACTAAAATGTTTCCTATTGAGCAATCAACCCTCATTTCTACAGATGAAATGAGGGACTTAGATATAAAAAGTCCCTACCTTATGGGTTCAAATGTCTCCAAATATCTGTAAGACCAAGATTTTTACACATCCTGGGAAGCATCAATGTTGCTCTAAGGGGCTTACACATTTTTGCTTCGCTATGATCAAGGACTGAGTCCATCAAAAGATAAAAATCTCCTCGTCCTAATTTATCTTTAATCTGTTTGAGACATTTTAATTGTAGATCCTTACTTATCAGTGTAATAACTCCCCTGCTCTTACCTGAGCCAGCACTAAAGAAAACATGTCCATGTTCTGGATGTAACACTATATCATATTTCTTACGTTTAAGAAGAAAAATAACTTTCCTTGTTTTTATGGGGTGGCCTCTTTCACATCCACGTGTAGAGAGACAATCCACTCATATTAACATTTGACATTTTTACATAATAGAAAAAATAGATTGTGTGTCAAAAACTAAATTATAAAGACCATATGTGACAAGGAGGAGGGTGGGGCAGGGTCGTGAGTCTGTACGGCCGGCCTCCAGTGGGGCTAATCAGCTGAAGAGAGGGCAGAGCCAGATGCACAGTTTGGGAGAGAGAGAGAGCCACATGCAGCTGCCATCTGTCTGTGTTTATGTTTGTGTTTTTGTTTAAGTTTTCATAAAAATATTACTTTGATGCTTTGTCTGGTTTCCTCCTTCTCCTTGCCCATTTTAACCGTGTTACATTGGTGCAATACCCGGGAAGGAGGAGGGATGCACTGTCGTGGAGTCATCGCCACTGCGTCTACCCAATGGAGCAGCCGGAGCCATCCGTCAAGGGACGGGGGAGTCACTGCCGGCCGCCTGGACTCTGAGGAACGTCCGCTGTCTGCGAGGGGAGGTGGGGCTCGTTGACGGCCGCCTAGAGTGGTGGAGCCGCTGCCAGGGGTGGAGGGGCTTGCTACCAGCTGCCAGAACGCGGAGGGGTGTTCTATCCATCAGGGGTCGTAGGACTCGCTCCGGTCCGCCAGGGGAGGAGCGGCTGTCGTCTGCCAGAGGGTGGAGGAGTGGTTGAGTACCAGGCGATGGCGTGTCTGGGAACTGGCGAGCAATTTTTTCTCTCTCTCTCTCCTCTTTTCCCTCCCCTTGTCTCCCTCCTAGTGTTCAAAAGGCGGGAAAACCTGCCAGCAGGCACGGCCGGAAGGGCAATGGAGGAATGTCATGACAGGGGTTCCCCGGCCGGAGGCAAAGGAGGGAGGAGTGTGATGAGGAGGAGTGCGGGGCTGGTTCGTGAGTGCGCATGGCCGGCCCCCAATCGTACTAATCAGCTGAGGAGAGGGATAAGGCCGAGCCAGATGTAGCAGTTCAGGAGAGAGAGAGCCACACTCAGCTGCCGTGTGAGTTTATGTTTATTGTGTCTTTTTAAAAACTAAAAATTATTTTGAAGATTCATCCAGTTTCCACCTCCTCCTTGCCAAATTTTAACCCTTGTTACATTACATTCCAACATTAGTGCAACAATCAAACCTCAAACTTCCCCCAGAAACAAACAAATTGAAAAAAGAAAAACGTGCGCATTAACGACTGCGCCACCTGGCATACATCCCTCTGAACCAGCATTTCTTAAACTTTTTGCAAGTGCGACCCCCTTTTAAGAATGACTGAAAATATAGTTTTATAATATCAAGCAACATCAATGTTTACAATAGAGGATGCGCTACCTACTCTTGGCTGAGTAGGGCTGAGAAAAAGACACAAACTATCTTCAACAACCAGTCTTGCTCTATACTTGTTCTTCAGGTACAGTAGTGCTAAAAAAACTGTCTGACAGAGATAGGTCGATGAAAATGGGAGAAGTTTTTTTCAAAGCAATGTCACTCCAAAAATCCACCAGGGGCTATTCTGTGAACCTCTGCTTCAAGGCCATGTCTGTTGCCATGTCAACCAGTGACTCTTCCAATTCAATTGCCATTCCTGTCAATGATGTCTCTGTAAATGGGTTTCTAATCCACTCTTCTGTTACAGACACGGCTTGATTTTCTGGGAAATACTCACGGAGTTGCATTTGCATGTAATTTAGGTGAGCCCCAATAACCGGCCACAAGTTTGCTTTTAGCACAGTGTTCTCATTCAGAAAATCGTCCAGTAAAGTTAAAGCATCAAAGATATCATTGTCTAAGCGTATTCGCCATAATGTCAGTTTTCTGATCCATGCTTCAATCCTATCATTAAATATATTTTTGCCCTAAAGTCCTGCGTTTAGATTATTAAGTCGGCTGAAAATGTCAGCCAAGTAGGCCAGAAGGGCAAGCCATTTTTCATCAGAACATTTTGATGTTAGCGGGGAGTTTTTCTCCAAATAAAAGTTCCTCACATTTTCTCGGAGCTCATACAGTCAACTGAGAACTTTTCTTCTGGAAAGCCACCATACTTTTCTATGGAACAGCAGCTGCTGGAGTTCTGCTCCAATCTCTTGACAGAGAACTTTGAAAAGTCGTTTTTATCGCATTGATTGTGCAGACGGCTTCATCCATTACTTGATTTAGATCAGGTGGCATTTTCTTGGCCGCAAGAGCTTTTCTATGTATCATGCAATGTGTCCATACTGCAAGTGGAGCAACAGCCTGCACTTTTGTCACAAATCCACTGTGTTTACCGGTCTGTGGCAGCAGGGTGTGGTCAAGCGCCCGTCTGGGAGAGAAAAGCGGTAAGGGCGCTTACACCTGAGCTAAATTATGTCTAACACCTGTCTCTAATTTCAGTGAGCACGGGGAGAGCGCCATAAAAACGCTAACCCAGTGCGCTTGTGTCATATTGTGTGTTATTATAAATTGTATAAATTACGTCGGCATTAAAAGGCTTACCTTGTGGTGAAGACCTGCTTCCTGTCCTCCTTTCCATTGAATAGTATTACACTGGTGCCGAAACCCAGGACTTTAAAGGAGGACAGGAAGCAGGTCTTCACCACAAGGTAAGCCTTTTAATGCCGACATAATTTATACAATTTATAATAACACACAATATGACACAAGCGCACTGGTTTAGCTTGTCGTCTCTCTCCCCTGGAGGCCCTCTCGCTGCCTTTTTATGCCGCTCTCCCCGTGCTCACTGAAATTAGAGACAGGTGTTAGACATAATTTAGCTCAGGTGTAAGCGCCCTTACCGCTTTTCTCTCCCGGACCTTCAGAGCAAATTCCCACACAGTTCTTCCATTCAATGTCATATTCACGTACATGTGAATCCAATGTGGCAAAAAGTTGCTCACCTGTTGCAACAAATCTGATGTAAACCAATACTTGTGCTTCTCTGGCAATTTCTGTGCTCTTGTCAATTTGGTCAAAAAAATACAAAATCCCCATTATCTGCTCTTTCACATCTGTCTGATTTCAAAAGGAAATGTTTCAGCAGGATGACAATGTGACAGGGTGGAGGGCGGGGCCGGGTCGTGATCATACACACCCGGTCCCTTATCAGGCAAATTAAGCCACCGTCTGTCATCGGCCTTTATCCCTCTCGGAGGCTTAATTTGCCTGATAAGGGTCCGGGTGTGTATGATCATGACCCGGCCCCGCCCTCCACCCTGCCACAGGCAACTATAAATGCACTTTTTAGACTGGGGAGAACGTTTTGGGTTCTAAAATGTACAACATGTTTTTATAGTACAGTTACCTCTTATGTGTCTAAATATCAAGGAAAATTTGATTATCCATTTCATGCAAGGACATTCATTGTTGATTTACATAGTTAAGACAACATACATCATGAAACTTTTTTAACAATTTCTAATCAGGCATAGAATTTAGTAACCATTCAAGTTCTTTCAGCCAATAGAATGGCTTTATGGACCTCAGAAAATGCATAGAGCACTATTATAGTTTTTCTTTATTTTAGACAACTCATTAAAATGTAATGGTGATATGGGAAAATGCAATTTGGCTGGTATTCAGATGAAAAACTTAATTATACGAGTGAGTCATGGGCACTCAGCATATATAAAACAAAGTCCAGTTGCTTTTTACTAGACACCTACCAGACAAGACTTGGTCTGCATTTGTATGCCACAAAAAGGATGACATCTGTCTGTCAGCTTTATAGTGCATTAGCTGTGCTTTTTCCTGCCTGCCACATTACATAAAGAATAGAGACCGATTTCTGAAGTAAGAGTGTTATATAACTGCTCACTTAGTGCAAAGAGTGTGAAATTATAGCTGTTTTCACTTAAAGGCATGTGAGATTCTTTGAACTCAGTAAGCAAGCATCATGTATACAACTACACAGAGCGTTAGAGGACAATGATGAGTAAAGAAGTGTAACCAGAATAATTAAGGAATCAGGTCCCTAAAAAGATTTAACTCTTGTGAAACCTGTTTGAGCAGGATGATTGCTCTGTTCCAGTAACCTCTTGCAGTTTAACACATGCATTATACGCTCCATCACACGCTCCATCACAGGTGATTTAGATTGGAGTCCATCATACTGTCAGCCACTTTGCCCACTAGGTGGCAGCTGCCATGTTCATGATGAATGTGTACAAGTAATTTACTACATTTTTCATGCCAACACTCCATCCTTGAACTCGTAGAGTGCTTTAGAAGAACAAACGAGAGACTCTTTTAGAAGCTTTGTGTTTGAAAGTAGTTAAAAGTGTTTTGAAGGTAACTTATCATTCAGCTAATATTTTGGAAGCCAAACACTCTGTCATCTCAGATATATTCCCTTGAGGGCTGCCCACTTGATTATGTAATACCGAGTTAACACTACATGATTTTCAGCCTGATCAATCATCAATAGTGAAATGTTTTGTAATGTGTTGACCCCATCGCCGATTCCTTGTGTAATATGAACGGTACCACGATCTGACATCTTTGAAAGTCATGTAGTGTGTAGGAGGCATAACTGGTCCTGCCGACCCACTCTGAGTGGGATTTGAACCAGCATCAGTTTGAACCGGTGTGGGAGGTGGACTCGCTATCAAGGAGGCTAAAGGCTACAGCATCAGTAGCTAGAGTGCCTACTGCACAGCTAACTACCGGCTGGCTCCCATTACACTCACCCCCCAAAACCTCACTCCCATCCGGGTCACAGCACCACTATAACTTTTCCTACTTGACCTGTTCTGAATGGGATTTGAACCAGTGTCTCTGGCATGGGGATAAAGGCTACAGCCTCTAATGTATGTCACTAGTGCACCTCGTGAGGCTATGGGAGTGATGTTTACATCTACCTACCAGCTGGCTCCCGTTACTATTACATTGCAGGTGAGCGAGTGTAAAATCCAGGTCACGGCACCACTGTAACCGGTCCTGCCGACCCGCTCTGAGAGGGATTCGAATTGGCATCTCCTGTGTGGGAGGTGGATGCGCTAACAAGGAGGCTAAAGCCTATAGCATCAGTAGCTAGTGTGCCTCTTGAGGCCAGGGAAGTGATGTTTACATCTACATACCAGCTGGCTCCCATTACTATTACATTGCAGGTGAGTGAGTGTAACATCTGTAGGAATGAGGCATGAGGAGGAGTATCTAAGTGCAGAATTTTGTCCATAAAACTCTGAAAACTAAACACACTTAACTCAGAACATAACAGAAGAACAAACCAAACATCCATACAGGTTTAACAACTGACAAAAATGGAGAGAACATGAGGGCAGTATATACACAGACAAGGGAAACACATGACAAAGAAAACCAATGACAAGACTTAACTAATAACAGGATAACAAGACTACTAAACAGGAACAAATAACAGAACAGAACTGATAACACGTTAACAAGACAATAAACCAATGAGAACAAGACACATGAACATGAGGGAAACAGGATATCACATGACTAGACAAACTAAAAATCTTAAATACACCTAGCGATCTCTAGTTTCCGCTAGGACATTTGTCTCAATTGTTTGAGCGAGAGATTGCTTCCTCCAGCTTTTCCAGACTCGATTGTCCCGTTTCGGAAGGCCACCTGCTCCCTGATGCACAAGCAGGGATTGAGAATCTCATATCTGGGAGTGATATCTTTTACTGTTGGATGAAAATGTGCAAGTGTGGGTGTCAGTGTGAGCCAGATTCAGAACAGACATAAACAGCTCTTCAAGTTCTGACCTAAAATCCAGATAGAGAGAGGGAAGAATTTGCTTTGCTAATATTGCAAGTGCTGGAAAGTAAATTTATCTTAAAGGAAGACAATATACTAGAGCCTAATTAAAGAAATAGTTCATCCGAAATGAAGATTCTGTCATTATTTACTCACTGTCAGGTCATTTCAAACAAGTACAGTATGACTATCTTTCTACTGTGGAACATAGGAGATGTGAGGCAGAATATTTATGCTGATCTTTTACATATAATGAAAGTGAGAGGGTTTAAGATCCAAAAAGGACAAAAACGTAAAATATAAGTAGTAAAACAAGTAGGTAATATGACTTCTGTGCTATTTTGCGTGCTATATACCAAATATAATTGGTTCCTCCATGTTTCGTAACTATTTAAGTTTGAATATAAAAAAGAGATTTGTGGTGAAGTGAAAGATTTTCAACCAAAAGCAATTTTAGTCTGTTTCTTACACAAAAATGTGTTCTTGTCCATACAATGGACCTACAAAATTGTTATTTTTGGGTGATTCCTTTCATTTTTTTTATTTTTTATTTTTGGGTGATTCCTTTAAGAAGCTATTCCTAATGTATTCAGGTTGATTCAGTGTTGTTAAATGATGTATTTGACTTGAAACATGACACACATTAAATAGTAAATGAAGGCAGAATTGTCATTTTTGGGTGCACTCTTCCTTTAAGAAGTCAAATTTATATAATGAGCAAAGCACTTCTTTCCTTTATGAGGATTAGTGTCACACGCTCTCCAAAACGTGGGCTATAGGCGTGATGTGATGTCCATTTTAACAACACAACACTCCTCAATATCCTTTTTGCCACTCTCAGGGAATTCCTAAAGTTGTTTAAAAACCTCCTGCCAAACAATTCTTCTTGCCTTGTCTTTTTCACCCTCTCCCTCTTTCTATCTATTTGTCTCCCACTCTCACTCATCGCCCAGATACTCCCATCTGTGGAATGCTCTGCCTGTAGGAGCAAAGGTCACGGCAGTGGCCCTTGTTATTTCCTCGGAACCTCACCTAATGCTATCTCAACATCATTCTAATGTAATCACTGTCAGTTCCATTTTTTTATTAAATAAAAACTGAAAAAAGACGACACAGAGTATGAGCAGAAGGCATTCTAGCAAAATCTGACTAAACACCAGGACAGTGGATATTATACATTCAGATATCAGTGAAAGAAGCAGACTTTGCTGTTTTACTGCAGGAGGAGAGATAAGAGTGAGTTTTCACTATGGAGTTCGAAAGTGACTCAAGGGAACTGTCTTGGAAGTCAGAGTACAGACATAAAAGCATGTGTTTTGTTTGATGATGGATTATACCAAAAGAAAAATACACTAAAACTCATTTGGCTTAGTTTCAAGCTTACTTGATCATAAAATGATGCTGTGTTGCTCTGTAACTAATCTACTTAAAAACCTGGTCTTATAAAAAAGCAATAAGAACGACTGCATTACACGGGATTAAAATAGATCTATAAATACCATGAGTTACAGTCTCATTTATTTATTTGCGTAGGTGCATATGCTTGTATATTTCTTTGTAAGTGTGATCATGTTGGTTTTAATGTATTAAGTGATGTTTCAAGATTACATATGAAACATCAGCACAAAGACATGCGAGAAGGCACAGATTTCTGCTGTCCTGTCTCTGGACTCTGTTAGACAGTATCCTAATCTATGCAGGATTAACCAGCTATCAACTTTACTGTCACTATGATTCTAAACTACTTGGTGCATAATCTCATAAACTGCATTTACCATGAATAAAATCAGTGGATGGGCTATATATAATGATTTTAAACAGAGATTATTTATTGATGCTGATAATACATATCTGACTGTCTCCAAATACTGTTTATCCTTACTAAAGATCTGTGTACTTACACACATAAATTTAAGTATAACCTTCAGAGCTGTTAATTCTGATAATAAAAAATATTATTATATTGCTTTTGTTAAAATGTTATAATAACTTTGATTAAAACACTATTGCATTATATACATCTTTAACAGGTCATCAGTTTTTTTCAAACTGAAAAAATATATAAATAAATGTTGGTTTAATTTAATAAATAACACTGGTTTAATACAGTTTAGAGTGTCAGCTGTTCTGTGTTTTATTTAAAAAATATATTAAAAGATTACATAATATAATAATAATAATAATAATAATAATAATAATAATAATAAATAAATAAAGTATTGTTTACTTGCTGTAATCTAAATAATTGCTGGGATGAGGGCTAATAATTTAAATACTAAAGTGTTTTATTTTATTTATTTTTTACATTTCTATTAATTCTATGCCTGCAGCACAACAGCTGCCGAAAAAAACAACTGCGTGTCTCTCCAAAACTCTACAGTAGATATAATTTTCAGCTTCATTTAGCATTTTACCCAGAAGGAGGCACAGTGGTCGTTTATAATGGAAAAAAGCGCTCCGGTCTGATGGTATGATGGAAGTTCCGTTACTTCTTTCTCTTTTCTCTTCTCTCCTCCTCCTCACATCACATCCGGCTCTGTTTCCCCAGCAGTTTAGACAGCTTCAATGCAGCGTTGAGAAATCTGTTTCATTTCAGCGATTCGGTTTGCTCGGATGAAGAGATTCAGAAAACGAGTCACCGGTTCCTTCGAGTCATCGCTCAAAAGCGTTACCACATGTCCTCGCACGGCATTTTACATCGTGCTTTTGTTGTTGATATGGACAGTTTTAAAAAAGAGTGACCGTTTTATTCGTATCATTGCTTAAAAGTGTTTCCTGAGGTCCCCACACGACGTTAATGTCTTAATTGTATTAGACAAAGATGTATTTAGCAAACTACTGCTATTAATCTCAATATTTTCGATTAAGTTTTATATATCGTGTCAATGTTTGAGTTATTTTGTCTCTAACATATCTCCCACTACAAAGTTTTACTCACAGCGTTCTTAAACAGTCGAGTGATTCGCACGCGCTTTGCGAATCGGTTTGGTTGAATCATGAAAAATGAACCGATTCAAATAAACAATTCTTTCGCGAATCGGACATCACAGTTACAGTGTAGCAGTTTTAAGAGGCTGCCGTGGATCTGCTGCTGATATGGAGACTCCTGCAACCCAACGATTCTGATCAGTCAACTTTGGTTAACAGACTGGCCGGATAACGCGCTTTCATGGCTGTTCTCATGTCACATTAGCAACTCCAAACATGTCCAAAAGCTTGAAGAAGAAAAGTCACTGGACCAACAGGGTCCATGAGGTTGTGTTGTCCAGGAGTCCGAGTGGTGAGCTCGGGTTCGAGCTGCAGGGAGGCGCGGAGAACGGACAGTTCCCTGTTATTGGGGAGATGAAACTGGACTGGAGCAAACTGAATCAGGACGAGCTATTGCTGGAAGTGAATGATACTCCAATGGCCGGACTGACCATCAGGGATGTGTGGGCTGTGGTCAGACACTGCAAAGACCCCGTCCGTCTGAAGTGTGTCAAACAAGGTTAGTTTAAGTAGACTTTTTTGACATTAAGTCAGTTTATGTGCCAAAATGGTTACCATGGTAACCATAGTTTCCACAGTTATTGTTACTATAAAAACAATAATAGACGCTTTCAGATTTTTGCTTACATACATTAATAAATACAAAATGTGTATGTATTTATTTTGATGACAGTAGTGGCTTATTAAATCACATTATTCGTGAATATTATATCTGTTTGTGTACTTGTTTGCTTTAATGAATGAGTATCAAATGTCTAGCATGTATTAATTTACATCAAAATGTTACTTAAGAAAGTAAACAAGAGGGTGTTTGAAAGTGATAAATTTGTTGCTACAGAAGCGCAGTTGGTTGAAAGGGGCGTGTCCTCACGGAAGACCGTAACGCGATTACGTCATCGCCAGGTTGATAACGTCAAAGCGCTGCATACCAAATTCTGTCTTCCTGCTGTAATACTGTTATGCAGTGTTTGTAAACTTGTAACTAATTTTACAGTCTTTGTTGAGACTGCAGGTTTATCTCTCCGTCATCCTTCAGTTTAGTTTGTGTTATCAGATTGTAATCTAGACTGTGTGGGTGTGTGCCACAGTTGACATGACTATTTTCCCTATTGGGCTGCATCTGAACCTCACAATCACACTGTCATGAATCATGCCAACCCACTTAAGCATACATAATCAAACTAAAGAAGATTTAACATAATTGCCATAATATATCCCTTTCTGTTTAGTAACAGACCTATAATTGTAAGCATTTTAGCTCCTTTAGCGTCGATTAGTAGTTTAAGATGTGTTTGTGGTATTCCTTTCATTACTGGAAGGTCACTTACCTGTCATAAATATAGACACGCCTAATCATTCTTTTTAATTACAGTTTTCACATTTAAAGGGATAGTTTACACAAAAATGAAAATTCCCTTAGCATTTACACACCCACATGCCATCCCATATGTGTATGACTTTATTTCTTCTGCTGGACCGAAATGGAGATTTTTGGAAAAATATCTCAGCTCTGTAGTTCCATACAATGGAAGTGAATAGTGACCAGAACTTTGAAGTTCCAAAAAGCACATAAAAGCAGCATAAAAATAATCCATACGACTCCAGTGTTTAAATCCATATCTTCTGAAGCAATATAAGTGTGGTTGAGAAACAGATCAATATTTAAGTCCTTTTTTTACTATAAATCTCCACATTCATTTCACATTTGTCTTCTTTTGTTTTTGTCGATTTGCATTCTTCCTGCATATCGCCACCTACTGGGCAGGGAGGAGAATTTATAATAAAAAATACTCTTATTTTGAACTGTTTCTCACCCACACGTATCATATCACTTCTGATTATATGGATTTAACCACTGGAGATAATTTGGATTACTTTTATGCTGCATCACCACTGAGTTCAGCCGAATACCACTGCTGTCTGTGAATATTGTTACTCTACATACAACTGTACTGAATAAAAGACAATGTGGTATTTCACTGTTATTATGAAGCTTGAGTCTGGAGTAGTAGGAATCAGTGCAAGTGTAACACAACGTGAACTGTTTATTAAAGCCCCCTTATTTTACTTTTGACAACATTTCAGAATATGGACCAATTAAAATTTTTTATTTATTTATTTTATGCACATTAGTTGAAAATGAAATGCTTTTTTAAACAGCCAGTATAGGAATGTTCTTTGCAATAATATAATGGTGCTGAATGGTTTATGTAGTTATTGCGCCCTCTTGTAGACTAAGGAAACAACGTCAATTTAATCAATCAGCTGACTTAAAAATGTGAATATTAGTTCAAATATATTAATATTTATATATTTATTTAATTTAAAAAAAGTACAATACATTTTCATGGTTCAGTCAGTACTGTTTATTTTTGTAATGAAGTTCAGCACTATTTTACTTTCATTCAGTATCAATTTTAAAAAGTATCGGTTGATTCATTGGTTATCGGCAGATACTGCCCAACTTAGTTATTGGTATGGATAAAATCCACTATCGGGCGACATCTAGTTTCCAAATAGTCACATTTTTCTTTGCATGCTCTCACTTCAAGTTAAAAAAACGTCATTATCAGAGGAACATAGTTTTTTATTATTATTATTATTCCTCTATCGGCATAGATTTTTGTCGATAACGGATAGTTCAAAAAAGCAACTATTTCCACCGATATATCGGTCTACCTCTAGTTCCCATGTATGTTTGTTGACTGCTTTTCCTTCACTACCCAGTCAAACTGACCCAGTAAAAATGAATAAATAAAGCAATTAAATTTTAGTTTAAACAAACAAACAAACAAAGATTTTGTTCTATAGTTTTACAAAATAGTTTTGTTATTAAATTCAACAATGTTTGTCTACATAACTAATTTCAAGCATTTAGGCATTGAAGACTAAGCCTTTAGGTCAAAAGTGTATGAAGCACTTTCAAATACAGTGCTAATTTGCCAACTCTCACCTCCCCTTTTGCCTTCTGAGGAGCAATGCTTGTTCAGCTTAAAAGAGGGACCAGGATGTGCTGTCCTGTTATCTTTTGGGTTGCACAAACAAGTACATTTTTATACAAAACCTTGTATCAAAATATCTGAACCCTGTGTCCTCATATTTGGAAGAAGGTTTTATGTGTCTAATTTATCTTTGGCTTTAAACATCTGCTACCTTCCTGTGAAATTAATAACTCTTGATTTGAATTTTATAATATTATACAAAAACTTTTCGGGCCTCTCTGTATTGTATCTTCATCACATGTGGTCATACTTGTTAAAAAAAGTCTACATTTTTGTCACAGCATTGCAGGTAATAGGCTTTTTTCTTGAGCACAGTAGCAGGTGGCTCCTACTTGATATTCATTGGACACAGTGGTAGGGCAGACTCAATACTGTGCTTGGTATGGTCAGGTGGCTAGGTAAGTACTCTAAGATGTCTGTAGCTTTTATCTGTGAAATAACAGGTTATGAAACACACACACACACACACACACACACACACACACACACACACACACACACACACACACACACACACACACATACATTCAAACAGTCTCCCGGGTTGACCTGGCCAACTTTTTATGTGTGGTTGTCAGTTATCAGTGAGGCCATTTGCCAAAATCATGTTCTTAACACTTGTATCACATTGAGAAGCTGCAAAGTGAAGGATGACCTTTAACTGTAGTTTTGATACATTGTAATTATTAGGGAACAGCACGTTATTGTATTTATGTTTCATTCACCCCCTTTGGGTAGAATGAGATGAGGTTTACATAAATTATAGTCTCTCAGCCGCCAGTTATAATTGTAAATTTAATTTCAGATTTGAAGGTGTAATTATTATCACGCCACTGAACTGATGTGTTTATGCACAGTGTTTTTTGTCATATTCAGTGTGGGATGAGTTGAACTGTACTTAATGGGCTGTGTGTTAAAAGAAAAGGACATAAATAAACATAAATATCAGGATAGTAGCATTTGCTGTTAATGGGTTGCAACTCATTCCCAAGGCTTCAAAGACTTACGCTTGTGCAAGAGCCCAGCGCGTCAATCTACAGACGCTAAAAGTGCCCTTCGGCATCAGTTTTACAATGCGTCCGGCAAGTGGGTTATTTTCAATGAAAAACCTTTGACGTCAACTGACTGACACGTTGGGCATTACAGTTTTAGCATCGTTTAGTAATAAGTTGAGGTACAATTTTTGTCTGTACACATCCTGCACTGCTGAAGCGACCCATTTCATTCTGGGTGTATTCCGAGTCTTAATAGTTTTATGTGAAGAATAAACATAAATGTAAGTTTTATGACCGATCACGGTGACTGCAAATGCTGCACAAGTTTCATTATAACACATTCAAAATTTACCGCCTCAAGTGTAATGACACGGGTTTGACGTCAGAGACTCAACGATTATGCCATTGGCTCTCGCGTGTCTTGTGACCGAATAAAACGGCCTCAAGTTTGGATGTATACATTTTTTGATTGAGACGTGCTGGTAGAATCAGGATAACAGTTCCTTCATGGAGGGGGAATATTTTCTCCAATTAAAACCTTAAGTTTCACTCTGCTATTCACACAATGCCATCGTATAGTTTGGAATATTATTATAGTTAGTTTATTTTTTTAAATAAATGACTATGACTGTACTTTATCCGCTTGTTACATCTTTTCTGTTGTTGAGAACTGGTTGAGTTTAGGCATAAATGTGTGGTTAGGTGCTTAAAAATTCTAATAAATCAAATTATGAATATCTAAGTGTCTCTTTTTCGTGTTATATATTGATGATTATCAGTTAGGTTTAGAAATGGGGTTGGGTTAGGGGGATCTAAAATATTATATATGATTGTACAGTATAATGTAGTATAATGCTAATATATTTATAAGTATTGTAAAACATTGAGGTTAAGCACACAAAATAATATTCAAAAATTTATAACTGACGGCAAAGTTTTCTAGCTGAACAACGGGGTTTCTCATTCCGACAATGAGAGGATGCCGGGGGAACCTTGGGGTCATCATGCAGATGTGGATGGCTTCAGCACAATGTGTCAAAATTGGACGCTTGGGGAATAAGAACATGTTGGTTAATTTTAATCAGGCCAAAGCACATGATTAAAATGAAATACAAATAATATATAGTACTGTGAAAAAGTTTTAGGCACATAAGATTTGCATTTGTCTTAATATGGTTATTTATATCTTAGACTCACAAACATTACTTTTGCAAATAGAATAGAAGTGGATTTGCACAGTACTGTATATATGTTTATGTGTGTGTGTGTGTGTGTGTGTATATGTATTTTATTTTTATTTATATTATTGCTTGTATATAGGGTTAGGGATTTGACCAAACCCTTAATCCTAAGTATTAAACAGAAATGAATGACACCTCTAGTTGTTCTACCTGTTGAGAGAGGTGAACTGTTACTTTTCTAAGCAATTACTGTTATGATTTTTGCCTGGTGGATGATAACGGGCAAAACAATCCCATTGAATTTAATTTACGTTGGGACCCTTAGACATACATAGGGACCAGAATAACCAGACTGATTGCACTGTGAATTCGGTGAACGTAGGTTGAAAGTTTTATTGCTGAAATCGGCCTGTGATCACTGAAATTCAAACAACTGCTCCCATTGGCTGAAGCTGGAAGTGTTGAGCGTGTGGAGATGTGTGAGCAGTTTTTGGGGGAAATGTCTACAGAGTGGCGCCAAAAGGAAGTTTATAGTTTTAGCTTTAAACGATGCAGTATTGTAAAAAGGAATACATATCCGGACCCACTTTACATTAGTTGTCTTTAACTACTACGTACTAACATTAAAATACATACAATATAATGTACTTATTGTGTAACTACATGTTGTTCTGCAAAATTCTCAAGATTCACATTTGCCACTTCTGAGGTTGTGGTACGGATAGGTTTAGGGGTAAGGTTAGGTTTAGGGTTGGGTTACGCAACACAACAGTACCTAGCACTAAAGGGAAAGGGAAAAACATTAGGCAGAATAGGGTAGATTTCAGGGTTCATGAACATTCAGAAGCAAATATCAACAAATTCAATTTTAAGGGAATTCAGTCCTCTCGGTGTCGATCTTGGAAACCCTCCCAGTGTCGATCTACAGCTCCTATCTATTTGAATGGGGAAAGACAGAAATCTCTAAAATGGTTGGTCAAGATTACAATCATAGTTTTTTTTTACTTGGGCCAGTAAGCAACCACCCTCAATACTCTAGAATCGAGGTGGCAAGTTTAAAATTTCACTCTGATAAATCAAGAAGGATCTGAATGTTGTAAATTCGAACTACTTATTTATGTTTATTTGCAGTGGATCCACTAGAGCCTGTTTATGAGAGCGCAGAAACAACCGGAGTGGATTATATATACAGTACATACTGTAGGCACTCACTGGGAAGCAGTCCCTAGTCTTAGGAAAGCATCGAATGTGTTCCAACCTGTCTAGACGAAATGAAATGTACTGATGTCTCTGTGCTATACTATCAATGCCTACTGTATATCAGCTTACCCGTTAATACTTGTCTTGTCGCATTATAGATGTATATGCACAAACACATATAGCCTTGTCTCCCAGGTGTAGGCATGGCATCCTGGTGCTCATGTGTTGTAATGATGTGTACGCAGTCAGCCAGAAATCCTGCAGAGCTCAGTAATACTGGACCTCTGGTGGTCTAGTCTTGTGCCCTCAGCACTTACTTATTGTCAGATTGCATGGTGTGACACCCATGAGAGGGGTTGTAGTTGGTGATAATGGATGGAGTCATTACTCTGACATCTGTCTTTAACATTCCCTCACACTCTGACTCTTAGTCTTTCACTTTTCGTTCAGGTGGGAAGCTCTCTCAAGGAAAAAAGCAGTCTTATTTCCAATACAAGATCATGTCTTTCAGAACGCTTGAACATTGCATTTCAATTGCCTTGCTTTTATTTTTGCCTGTGGTAATGAATGAATGAATGTTGCTGGTGCAATCAAGTACAGGAGTGTGATTGTGTATTATTTATTCTTTCACTCCATTAAGTATTTTATGCAGTGCTTGTTAAAATCTACCCGAAGTGTAAGTTACAGCCTCCACTGAGATGCATCTTGGGCTGATTAATTTAATGATACAAGATTAGTCTACTTGTATATCTCCTGCCAAAACACTATACAAGTGTAACCTGCAATTGTTACCTCAAGGATCTATTTCTACCTGATATAACCCTTAAAATGTGTTTTGTGGGTTTAACCTAATGTATTCAGATTGATTCATAGATGTTAAACATTTTTGGATGAATTAAACCAGTAGGGTTGGGCGATGTCCCCTAAATTGGCAGTTGACGATGTTGACAGTAAAACATTGCGATGGACGATGATATCGTCGGTGGGGGTGGGGTATATAATTTCATATAATTTAAAAAATTATATGAAAAATTATAATTTCGTTATTTTACTAACCCAACTAATGACTCGTCGGCGCTTTATCAGTAGGTTGCACCGACACGTGAAGCATTTATTTTTTTTAGCTTTCACTTAAGAAGAGTTGTGCACTATTTATTTTAATATATCTCTTTACATAAATACTATTTTCCACTTAAAAACTATAATTTCGTTATTTTACTCACTGATGAGCAAAAGGTCGAGGCAGAAATGACCATGTACCTGCAGGAAATGGCCATTGATGGGGAAGAGGACCCGCTGACTTGGTGGAAAACGAACGACAAAATGTTTCCGTTCATGGCAAGATTAGAACGGAAATATCTGTGCATATGTGCTACCAGTACTCCATCAGAGCGGGTCTTCGGCACAGCGGGTAGTGTAGTTACTCCAATCCGCAGCTTATTAAAACCAGATAAAGTGAATATGTTGGTATTTCTGGCCAGAAACATCGAAATTTAAACATGGTCTATGGTGAAAGATATTAGACTTCTTTACGCATTTTTCGCCATCCGTTGCGGAGCTTCGATTTTGCATATTATTTTTTAAACGTTCATTTGTGTAGTTCATATGACCATATAACATAATTTATTTTGTAGCCTGTGCTGAAGTTAATTGTGCTGCTAATTATAAGTGAAATGTTAATGCCGAGTTTTGGTCTGAGTGTTGTTCCCGTTTTCTTGTTCTTTATTTGTTGTTCTTCTATGTTTTAATAAATGTGTGTTATTCATATTCACCTTGTTTCTTTCATTTGATTTGACATTATGGATTTATGGCCAAGGAAATTTTTCTTTAAAAGTATTAACCAGACCAAAGTTATTTGACGTTCGCTGGTCTGGGTTTATCTTCAGTGTATACAAGAGCTATGTGACAATGAGCAAGATGTTCTGAGACACTACAACTACTAATAATTAATTAATAAAGGCTATTTTCTTGTAGCCTACAACATAAAATATTTTAATCTAAATGTACAGTGTAAGACAAGAAGCTAACAATGTCAAGATCAATATTTGTGTAGTCTGCCTGACACGGTATTTTCACAGACTAACACGTCACGTCTCTGGCATATACCACAGTATTTAAAATAGCATATATGCATTAGTTATATTCTCAATTTAATTTACAGAGCAATCCCTGCAAAGTTTTTAGGTTAACTATAGAAGAGACTAGGATTAGTGAGTCACACTAGCAAGACTCGCAAAAGGGGGCGTGGCATCACGATGGTGGCTCTACATTGTGATGTTGGTCAGCCATCATCGTCCATCGGCACAACCCTATAAACCAGTTAATTTAGATTTTACTACATGAAGCACATTTATTTTTCAGGTTAACAGTGTTTTCAGTGCTGGTAGGTAAGCATCAAAGCATCAAATCTTCATTTGAACAGTCTCGATATCAATTCTTAAATCCCAAGATCGATCTTTTCCTCTATACGCAACCCTCTACATTCGCAACCAAATTTGCTGTGAGTTTGTAGCAAGCTTGCCATGAACTCTCGATTTTTGTTAGATAAAGTAATTTGAGTTCTCTCTCATTCATCTACAGACGTTCTTCACAGAAGTGCAGATTTAGTTAAAGAGACAGTACCGGTTTTAAACATGTTCAACAAATCAATGTAAATACTTGTAAATGGTATAAATTATACGATTAAACAATAAACATGTAAATAAAAAATTATATATTAAATAGAATATCTTATCTTTTGATTGAATGCATGGATTTGTTCATTCTTAAAAGCCAAAATGTGATCAAATGATAAAAATAAATAAAATCTAATTAGTAAATTAATATTTTCATAATGTACCTAGATACAGTCACCTGTAGATAATTTCTTTCATATCTAAGCAAAAGGGACTTTATAACTTAATTATACCCATATGAATCGATATTGTATTGAATCGAATTGCAATAGAATAGGGCTGCAACTAATGATTATTTTGATAATCGACTAATCTAACGCTTATTAAAACGATTATTCGAATATTCAGTTGATTATTGCAACGATTAATCATTAGCTCCTAACTGACTATTCAGCTTGTGCCCGACTTAACATGTTGTAAATGTGCTTACTAACAATAAAGAGGACAAACTCTTCTTTTAAAAATACCTCTAAATGACATTCACTGAAATAAAGGAAAAAAATACTTTTTTATTAAGTTTAAATATCCTAATGTTATCAAGTGTTTTTTAATTGTTTTCCATTTAAAATGGTCTAAAATCATTAAAACAAGATACATTTAATTGATAAGCAACATATAAGATATTTAGACTTCCTTTAAGGTGATGTATCTTAAATATAAGTGTATTTTGTATAGAAGTGTATTCTTTTCACTTGGTTATACTTCTGCCAGTGCAGTAAAGACAAAATATACTTATATTCAAGATCTATTCTCTAAAAGCAAGTCTAAATATCTTATATGCTCCTCTTTTTGTTATATTTGTAGATATTTGTAAATATTTATATTTTTAATATTATATTCAACATTCTGAGATAAAAAAAAATGTCTTCTGCAGTATAGTTCTGCAGTAAAGTAAATGTACATTGTTTTAAAGGAGTTTTAGTTACATTTGAAAGTCAGGCGTTTACACAAACCTTAGCCAAATACATTTAAACTCTGACATTTAATCATAGAAAACATTCCCTGTCTTAGGTCAGTTAGGATCACTACTTTACTATTATTCTGAAATTTCTCATTCTTAAAATAGAGATTTATTTCAGCTTATATATATTTCATCACATTCCCAGTGGTCAGAAGTTTACATACACTTTGTTAGTATTTGGTAGCATTGCCTTTAAATTGTTTAACTTGGGTTAAACGTTTTGGGTAGCCTTCCACAAGCTTCTCATATTAAGTTGCTGGAATTTTTGTCCATTCCTCCAGACAGAACTGGTGTAAGGTTTGTAGGCCTCCTTGCTCACACATGCTTTTTCAGTTCTGCCCACACAATTTCTATCGGATTGAGGTCAGGTGAGGTCTTTGTGATGGCCACTCCAATACCTTAACGTTTTTGTCCTTAAGCCATTTTGCGGTATTATTTGTTGAGGTATTGTGGTCATTGTCCATTTGGAAGACCCATTTGTGACCAAAATGTTACTTCCCAACTGATGTTGCTTCAATATATCCTTGTAGTTTTCCTTCTTCATGATGCCATCTATTTTGCTAAGTGCACCAGTCCCTCTTGCAGCAAACCACCCCCACAACATGATGCTGCCACCCCCATGCTTCACAGTTGGGATGGTGTTCTTCAGCTTGCAAGCCTCATCCTTTTTCCTCCAAACATGACGATGGTCATTATGGCCAAAATGTAAAATTTTTGTTTCATCAGACCAGATAACATTTCTCCCAAAAGTAAGATCTTTGTCCCCATGTGCACTTCTGTAGTCAAGCTTTTTTTATGGTGGTTTGGCTTCTTCCTTGCTGAGCAGCCTTTCAGGTTATGTTGATATAGGACTTGTTTTACCGTGGATATATATACTTGTCTACCGGTTTCCTTCAGCATCTTCACAAGGTCCATTGCTGTTGTTCTGGGATTGATTTGTGCTTTTCGCACCAAGCAACGTTCATCTCTAGGAGACTGAATGCGTCTTCTTCCCGAGCGGTATAATGGCTGAGTGGTCCCATGGTGTTTATACTATTGTTTGTACAGATGAACGTGGTACCTTCAGGCATTTGGAAATTGCTCCCAAGGATGAACCAGACTTGTGGAGGTGCACAATTAATTTTCTGATGTATTGACTGATTTCTTTTGATTTCCCCATGATGTCAAGCAAGAGGTCACTGAATTTGAAGGTATGCCTTAAAATACATCCACAGGTACACCTCCAATTGATTCCAATTAGCCTATCAGAAGCTAATTGGCTAATTGCCTAAAGGCTTGACATAATTTTGTGGAATTTTCTGGAATGGTCTGAGAGTCCTTCAGGTGCATTTTGGCAAACTCCAGGTGGATACATACAGGCCTGATTCGTGGAGTGCTGCAGTGATGGAAGGTTCTCTTCTCTCCACAGAGAAAGGCTGGAGCTCTGTCAGAGTGACCATCAGGTTCTTGGTCACCTCCCTGACTAAGGCCCTTCTCCCCAGATTGCTCAGTTTGGCCGGGCGGCCAGCTCTAGGAAGAGTTCTGGTGGTTCCAAACTTCTTCCATTTACGGATGATGGAGGCTACTGTGCTCATTGGGACCTTCAATGCTGCAGAAATGTTTCTGTACCCTTCCCCAGATCTGTGCCTCGATACAATCCTGTCTCGGAGGTCTACAGACAATTCCTTGAAATTCATGTCTTGGTTTGTGCTCTGACATGCACTTAACTGTGGGACCTTATATAGACAGGTGTGTGCCTTTCCAAATCATGTCCAATCAACTGAATTTACCACAGGTGGACTCCAATCGAGTTGTAGAAAAATCTCAAGGATGATCAGTGGAAACAGGATGCACCTGAGCTCAATTTTGAGTGTCATGGCAAAGGCTGTGAATACTTATGTACATGTGACACACACAACACTTAGACATAAAAAATATAAAAAGTGTTTTTCCTCCCTTTTGAAATGATCCCAAATACAGTACATTATAGGTTGTTTTACCTCCTTTCCACAACACCTATTAAAACAGATCTGCAACCCAATTTTTTTTTTTTTTTTTTACGTGACCCACCAGTTAAGAACCACTGTTATGAAGTATTTAAGTATCCATCTAGTCATGTCTTTTACTGTGACAGACGTGGAGAAAATTGTTTCTCGTCCAAGGGATCTGATTTGAGATCTGTCAGAGACAGATCTGTTGTGTCTCGTGTTGCTGGATATCTGTAATAAGCATGTAACAGAATGACGCCGATCATTTTGAGTGAAGCTTTCTGCTGAGGATGTATATTAGTCTGTTTATAGTGTGTATTTGTGATTTATATTTCCCCAAGTGGCAGTCACTTAAGGTTACACCATCTTCTGCTTTAATTTGTTATTCTTAAAGCATGTGTTATCAAAAGTAATTAATTTCTGATATTCTCAA
The DNA here is from genome assembly GCF_025860055.1 of Xyrauchen texanus. NCBI lineage: Eukaryota > Metazoa > Chordata > Actinopteri > Cypriniformes > Catostomidae > Xyrauchen > Xyrauchen texanus. The sequence goes on along the minus strand of NC_068320.1, from coordinate 8,830,494 downwards.
AGGCAGCGTGGCACCTCTTCCCACAAGGGTGCTTTTAGTGTATAACTGTTTGGCATCTTACTCAGGCTAATGAGTTTGCCAAAATGTGTGCCAAAATTGTATTTAAGGGGAAATACAGTATAATAGAAAACAGGATTTTTCTTACTTTTGTGTGTTCATATGTAAGAGTCTGCAATTTGTAAAACATTTGCTAAGATTTGAACTACGATTATATGCAAAAGTTAGCCACTCATAACAGAGGTCATTTACATATACATTCTTAAAGATACAGTAGCTAAAAATCTGTTTAAGGAGAGAGTCAGCAATTGTTGTGAAAACTAATATTGTTTTTGGTGCAAGAATCCTGAAATAACATTTTAAATGGACTTTGGGGGAAAAACATTAAATGCTACAAAAATGCGGCACACAATATGGCTGCTTTAATGTCATCTCTGAACCGCATTAAATACAGGGTGTGTTTTGTTTATGTGTTTGTACTTATTTTCAGATAGAGCAGAGAGAATGGTCTGTGATTGTTCTTTCCTCACCCAAGAAAATACTTTGATGACTCACTGGAAAAAGAATGACAGAAATCAGAATAAAGTGTGTGTGTTTCAGGTTGCGTATTTGTATCTTTCATTTCGACTGTAACAACTGGAGAATTGGACACACACACACACACACACACACACACACACACACATGTTGTGTTTCCATGTTTTATGGGGACTTTCCATAGACATAATGGTTTTTATACTGTACAAACTTTATATTCTATCCCCTAAACCTAACCCTACCCCTAAACCTAACCCTCACAGAAAACTTTCTGCATTTTTACATTTTCAAAAAACATAATTTAGTATGATTTATAAGCTGTTTTCCTCATGGGGACCGACAAAATGTCCCCACAAGGTCAAACATTTCAGGTTTTACTATCCTTATGGGGACATTTGGTCCCCACAAAGTGATAAATACACGCTCACACACACACACACACACACACACACACACACACACACACACACACACACACACACACACACACACACACACGCACACAATAGTACTGAAGTAGTACATGCTGTGCGCAAATGTGAATGTTTATGCAAGGTTCAAGGACTGTTGTACAAAATCAGGAAATATAAAATAAAGAAAACAATCATTATTAATGTTTGTACAAGACAAGTGGAAATAGACTATATTTATCTGTGTGTGGCTTAACACATGTTGCTGTATGTTTACACTATTCTGCAGTTGCCGTCTCAAGGTTTAAAGAACAAAACATTGAAAACTTTTGTTCAATTTAGTTCATCTCACCATCTGCACTAACAATACGCTTAATTGTGATACTGTGAAGGAATGAGCAATGCTTATAAAAAACTGCCCGCCACTCACTGTCATGTTATTGAGTTATTTACATTCAATGAAATGTTAACTTTGTAGAGAATTTTCTTTTTCCTTCCACCAGTTTTTAAACATATGGTCATGAAGGCTGGGTCATGACCGAAAGAACTAGGTCGCGAGTACAAGCGGCCTAAATGGGCTTCCTCAGAAGGGTGGCGGGCTTCTCCCTTAGAGATAGGGTGAGGAGCTCAGTCATCCGTGAGGAGCTCGGAGTAGAGCCGCTGCTCCTTTGCGTCGAAAGGAGTCAGTTGAGGTGGTTTGGGCATCTGGTAAGGATGCCCCCTGGTCGCCTCCCTAGGGAGATGTTTCAGGCACATCCAGCTGGGAGGAGGCCTCGGGGAAGACCCAGGATTAGGTGGAGAGATTACATCTACAGCTTCGGGGTCCCCCAGTCAGAGCTGGTTAATGTGGCTCAGGATAGGGAAGTTTGGGGCCCCCTGCTGGAGCAGCTGCCCCCGCGACCCGACTTCGGATAAGCGGTTGAAGATGGATGGATGGATGGATGGAAGTAATGCTCTAGTTTCAACTCCCTCAGGTTCTGTCATGGGGGAAATCAAGGCCATTTTGCCATTTTAGCAGCAAGTTTGTTTGTGGTCAGCAAAGTCTGCCAAAAAGGAAAAGCAACATCTAAAGAGTTTACCTCTGACATCACCAGCACAGTCATGTGAACCTGAATTCTCTTCTCTACATCGATCTATCCATCCATCCATCCATCCATCTGTTTGTGAACCCTTTGGAATTAGTTTTTCTTAATCGATTTTACACATTTCTCCAAACTATAATTAATGCTCTCAAAACAATTCACACAGCCGACAAAACAGACGAAATACTGACATCAAAACCATAGATGTGTTCTCTATTGAATTCATAGTATTTACAGCTATGGACACGACTCTACTATTGAAATAACACATTTGTCTTACAAATCCACAATAAAGACCTTTTTCTGCATTTTCTTTAGTTCTAGTTGTTTACTGCTTTTCCTCTGGAAAGAGGATGAGGAAGCTAATTATTAAAAAAATATAGAGCTCAGTAATTGTGGACATTGATCGTGGCATGCAGACCAATGCCATTCCTCCCTATTCTTTTTTGTTTAGTCTGAAGTCACTGTAGATCTGCTCACATTAGACCGAAATCTTTGTGTGTCTCGGAGAGACTGTGATTCAGAACATGATCAATAAGAGCAACTCTCAGATCATTTGAGCTTCATCTGTGTCTTCTTTACTCTTCCACCCTTCTGCCCTCTTTCTCTCTGCTCACCATCATTATAGCATCTCCATTTGGTCTTTCCTCAACTCTTTCAATGCTCACCCCTGTAAGAGTTGAAAAAATCGTCCCCTCCCTCTTCTCATCACATCTTCCTAATTCGTCTTCCTCCACTCTACTTCTTATCCGTTTGCCCTCTTCTTCCTTATTATTGTTTTGCTCAGAATTTTCATATATGACCCCTTTAATAGATATAGCAAATTCATTATAGTTGTGTGAAAAATATAGTAAAATGCATTTCCTTTGCGGTGTGCATTACTAACACAGCAGCCATCCAAATAAAAAGATTTGACAACCTGGCATGTGCATTTGAGAATTTGACTTTTTTTTAGTTGTTTGTGTTAACGGTTTTGAAAGCATGAATCTTGGATCAGAGAAATGTGTGTGTAGTCTTTCAAGAAAATGATGAAAATCAAGAAAAATGTACAGTTTGTTTAGGACAGTTTGGAGAAATGAGTAAAATCAATCAACAAAAACTGTAACTGGTTTTCTACTAAGGATTGGGGGGATTGGTCAATTGCTTTGGCTCATTTTTTGAAACAGTCTTAACATTCTCTAAACTGTTTGTGCAATTGTCAGGACTGATTTATGGGACATCACAACTCTGTTGCATGTCTGCAAAATGTAGTAACCCAGAACATTGAATTTATGCTTCAAAACAGTTATTCTGTCTATAAATTGAAAAGTTTTTTTGTCATTGTGTGAGCCGTACTGGTCAAAATGTTTACCTGTTTTTTCCACCATGGCAGTCAAATGTTTGTTATTGACAAATTTCATTTTTGTTCTACTTTTTTGTTGACACTGACTGCTTACTGTACTATACAAGAATGTCAGTTTTGTCTAGCTGAATGCTATTGTGTATCACTCTGAGCTTTTTAGATTACAATTTCAACAGTAGGTAAAAGTTTACTGGTAAAAGTCAATACTGTAGTACACAGAAAAAAGATATGCACATTTGGATGTATACAGTACATATATTTTTGTAGCAATGTGTTACATGTTAACAGAAAATTCACATTTGCATGTCCATTTTTACACATTTATTACATGTAAAGTCATATATAGGAAATAGAAAATTGCCACAAAAATGTTAATAAATAAACAATTACCCCACAGCAATGAAAAAACCTGCGATAGTTCTGTAAAAACAATAAATTGTACCTACTCGCAGTATGTAACACTACAAGTTCCCATCTTTTTAGTGGACAACTTTGCATGTGATGGCTCACACGATGAAAGAATGTTTAGAAGTTGTGAAGAGTATGACCATTTCACTGAGAATCAACTCATCAGTTTTGAACATTAAGCCATGTGTATTTAGTTATGGAGTCCGGTCCATCCGTCCATCCATCCATCTTTGTCTTCTCTCTGTGTGTGTGTGTAGAGTTTTAGGTTTTCAGTAAAAAGAAGGTAAGGGAGTGCACTTTTCCTCTGCTGAGTCTTAGAAAGTGTTTCTCAGAAACAGGTCAAGAGCCACATTTTGTCCCCACACAAACAAAACACCCACCTCTATCGCTTTCTCAACCTTTTATAACTCATCCCTTCTCCTGCTGTAATCTCCCTTTCTCACATGCCTTAACCCTCCCTGCATCTGTCTGCTTTTAATTAATGCCTACTGTATTATCGGAAGTATGTGGGTCCTGTTGTTTACCAGCGGTGTATCTGTTTGCCCGGAGCTCACATGATGAACTAAGTTGATTAACTTACAACAAGCAAATGATCCTGAATGGAGGTCAGGGTTTAAATGGAGGTTAGAGTTTGTACCTACTGTAAGTCTTGTTAAGTGAAGGAGCTGTCTGTCTAATAAAAACTAAATTTAATTTAGTAAATAATATAAGGCCATTAACTTGCAAGCCAACATCAGTTTAACAGAAAAAGAAAAAAAAAGCTTCAGTGAATTTTGCTTAAACTGTTAAAAAAGACCTTTCTTGTTATATTTAAATAGGTTCTCAGTATGGCCATCACAGGCGGGTCCAACAGTAAGGCTGCTGAGATTTCAGTTGCAGTTTGTGGAAATCATTCTAGGATTTGGATACACATCGTACACCTCTTCAATCTCTGCGAGTCACTATTGTACTTAAGGCCCTCTATTGTTCATGTGAAGTTCTCACAGCTGTAGACCGAGAAGTTAGGTTGACATGCTTCAATTTCTTTCCCTTCATACAGAGATGAAGTTATAAGTTGAAGTTGTAGGAAGGACCTATGGTCTGAGTTGTTACAATTGGTGGACTGGTAGTCTCTTGGGCCCGTATGAGGAACCCATCTCTGCATACATTACCATGAGCTATGGGCCGCCGTTGTCCCCATATGAAAGGACCGCACAGTTATTCTAATGAAACGTGGGAAAGGGTGGGGGGGGGGGATACAAGTGTATACATGTGTTTGTACTTGTGTGTGTGCAGCAAAGCTGGTAACAGTGTAACAGGGTTTTTTCCGTTCATTTTTAGATTTCATATGAAGTAAATCGGGGCCTTTATGTTTAAGGTTAGGGGTACTGTTAGGGTTAGGATTCAAAAATAGATAGATTATTTATAGATAGACTTTTTATCTTTTTATTGCATTGTTGGGTTTAATAAACGAACAGCATGATCGGTGTCCGATTTGTGAACAAATATCTTTGAGTCTGTTTTTTGTAATAAACCAGTCTGCACCTGATCAGCCCCAAAGAGCGCCGGCCCACCGGGAAAATGCCCGGTATGCCAGATTACCAGTCCAGCCCTGTGTGCCATCAAACTGTATGGCATTGGTTAGGTAATGCAATTATATTGATGTAAAATTATTATGTTGACAATTATTGAAACTTTACAGACAAACTCAACTCAAGTTATTGTAAGTGCTGTTGTATTTATGTAATTATGGACTAAGTATAAGATAAGACTGTTAGGATATAGTGTTTTCCAGAATCATGTAACACCCAACAAAGGCAATGACAGTATCAGCTGACTATAGGATGTTACAGTTAACAATAAATAATAAATAGACAGTGTATACTCAAATTACAGAGCAGGACATTTACAAGCTTTGCAATGTAGGAAAGACAGAAACAAGCAGTTCATTCTGGGAAGAAACTGCTGGAGCTATGGGCCTATGTACCTTATTAGTACTGCAAACTTTCCTCTTAATATTGAGAGAATATTTATGGGACCTTTAAAGGGCCTTGCTTGTTTTTAGTGTCTGAATATTTTTAATATCTCCCTCTCGCTTCCACTCATTTACCCACTCACTCACTCTTTTGTGCTATTTTAATCAGGTTTGAGATTCATATTCTATGCTGTTGGCTGGGGGAGAAGTTCAGCTATTGACTTATATAGGTCAGAAGGTTTAATTGGATCGCACTTTATTGAGATAGAACCCTTTGTCTAAATATGTGTGTGGATGCAGATGTGCACACACACACACACACACACTTTGCAAATTGGAGGCTGCAGCTAATGTAAAAAAAAAACACAAGGGGAGCTATAGCGGGCACTAGTGTAATCTTTCATCTACAGTCAAATTTCTCATTTAGGTCAACTATTGCCATGGTGGAGCAAAAGTTTGTAGACCAGGGGTATCAAACTCAATTTACCTGGGGGCCACTAGCCAGTTGGTGTTCTTCATCGAGAGCCAGTTGAACAGTTCATATACATATATATATATATATATATATATACCCAGTTGAAGTCAGAAGTTTACATACACCTTAAGACAAATAAAGTTCAACTCAGTTTTTATTTATTTATTTATTTATTTATTTTTACAATTCATGACATTTCATTGTAGAAAACATTCTCTGTCTTAGGTCAGTTAGGATCACTACTTCATGTTAAGAATGTGAAATGGCAAAATAATAGTAGAGAGAATTATTTGTTTCAGCTTTTATTTATTTCATCACATTCACAGTGGGTTCAGAATTTTATGTACAATTTATTAGTATTTGGTAGCATTGCTGTAACGTGCACAAGAAGAGACAGTCACACTGTCGAATAAAAACAGCTTTATTCGCTAAGCAGGCAACAGTACAAAAGGGCAAATCCAGTGAAGAGTCGTCAAGGGGGAGCGTGAGTCGAAAGCCGGGGAATCAAGATAGGGTAAAGGGGCAAATCCGGGAGCGGGAGGTCGAAGCCGGGAAACAGGACACAACTAGACGGGACTAGCGGGAGCAAAATACAAGGGAAACTAGGGGAACACTAGCGCTGGCAAAGCGAAGGGGTAAACTAAACACAATAACAAACACGCGTGAGACGAAAGGGTTGTGATATATATAGGGGTGAGTGCAGGTGTAAACAATGATGGGTGATCAGACGAGTGCAGGTGAAACTAATGTGGTGACGGAGAGTGGGCTTGCGAGCCTGAGGAGGGAGACCTGCTAACGAGCATGAGAGCTCGAGGGAGCAAAACGAGCGTGCAAGCTTGAGGGAGCAAAACGAGCGTGCGAGCTCGAGGGAGCAAAACGAGCGTGCAAGCTCGAGGGAGCAAAACGAGCGTGGAAGTTCGAGGGAGCAAAACGAGCGTGCGAGCTCGAGGGAGCAAAACGAGCGTGCGAGCTCGAGAGGGCGGAACGAGCATGGAAGCTCGAGGGGGCGGAGCGAGGGAGCGTGGTTCGTGACAGTACTCCCCCCTCTATAACGGACGGCTCCTGACGGCCGCGTTCAGTCGCGAGGAGCGCGACCTCTGGGAAGTGGTGCTGGACGATCCCAACAAACAAAAAACCCCTGAACAGAAAACCCACAAAACACATCAACAAAATTGAGGGCAGTCCAAGGGGCACAGAGGGAAATGAGACAGTCCATGGGGTCAATGGGCAGTTTCAAGGCAAGGTCAGGGGGAACATAGCGGACAGGCGGGTGGTCGGGAGATCTAGGGGGCAGCCATAGGGCAGAGGCTGGGTCAGGGGTCTGGAAGGCGACTGGAGGACAGGGACTGGGTCCGGAGGCCAGGGAAAAGGCCACAGGACAGGGAGAGGGTCAAGAAGTCCGGGCTGAGCCGTGAAAGGCAGAGCCGTCAGAGGCGGCACCGTAGGCGGGGTTCTGGAAGGCTCTGGAGGTGGAGCCGAAGGAGGCTTTAGGGGCGAAGGCCTGGAAGGCTCTGGAGGTGGAGCCAAGGGAGGCGGCACCGTGGGGGGTTTCCGAGGCGACGGCCTGGCAGGCTCTGTAGTCTCGGGGGGTAGAGCCGTAGGAGGCTCAAGGGGCAGAGCTCTAGAAAGCTCTGGAGTCTCTGGGAGCAGAGCCGTGGGAGGCTCGGGAGGTGGAGCCGTAGGAGGCTCTGGAGGAGGAGCCATAGGAGGCTCGGGAGGCGGAGCCCTAGAAAGCTCTGGAGTCTTTGGGAGCAGAGCCATGATAGGCTCGGGAGGTGGAGCCGTGAAAGACTCGAGAGACGAAGCCCTGAGAGGCTTGAGAGGGGGAGGAGTCCTGAAAGACTCGAGGGACGGAGCCCTGAGAGGCTCGAGAGGAGGAGGAGCTCTGAGAGACTCGAGAGACGAAGCCCTGAGAGGCTGGAGGGGAGGAGGAGCCCTGGGAGACTCGAGAGACGAAGCCCTGAGAGGCTTGAGGGGTGGAGCCATGAAAGACTCGAGGGGGGGAGGAGCCCTGAAAGACTCGAGAGGAGAAGCCCTGAGAGGCTTGAGAGGGGGTGGAGCTCCAAGAGACTCGAGAGACGAAGCCCTGAGAGGCTTGAGGGGTGAAGCCATGAAAGACTCGAGGGACGGGGCCCTGAGAGGCTCGAGGGGGGGAGGAGCCCTGAAAGACTCGAGAGGAGAAGCCCTGAGAGGCTTGAGAGGGGGTGGAGCCCTAAGAGACTTGAGAGATGAAGCCCTGAGAGGCTTGAGGGGTGGAGCCATGAGAGGTTCGAGGGACGGAGCCCTGAGAGGCTCGAGGGGAGGAGGAGCCCTGAAAGACTCGAGAGGAGAAGCCCTGGGAGGCTTGAGAGGGGGAGGAGCCCTGAGAGACTGGAGAGACGAAGCCCTGAGAGGCTTGGGGGGAAGAGGAGCCCTGAAAGACTCGAGAGGAGAAGCCCTGAGAGGCTTGGAAGGAGGGGGAGCCCTGAAAGACTCGAGAGGAGGAGCCCTGGGAGGCTTGAGAGGCGGAGCCCGGGGGGGCTCGAGGGGTAGAGCTCTGGGAGGCTCGAGAAACGGAGCCCTGGGAGGCTCGAGAGGAGGAGCCCTGGGAGGCTCGAGAGGAGGAGCCTTGGGAGGCTCGTGAGGCAGAGGCCGCGAGGGCTCTGAGGGGCGAGCAGGGGCTGGCAGAGCCGTGGAAGACTCGGAGAGCGGAGCAGAGGCTGGCAGAGTCGTGGAAGACTCTGAGGGCAGAGCAGAGCCCGGCAGAGCCGTGGAAGACTCTGAGGGCGGAGCGGAGCCCGGCAGAGCCGTGGAAGACTCTGAGGGCGGAGCAGAGCTCGGCAGAACCGTGGAAGACTCTGAGGGCGGAGCCAAGCCCGGCAGAGCCGTGGAAGACTCTGAGGGCGGAGTAGAGCCTGGCAGAGCCATGGAAGACTCTGAGGGCGGAGCAGAACCCGGCAGAGCCGTGGAAGACTCTGAGGGCGGAGCAGAGGTCGGTTGAGCTGTGGAAGGCTCTGAGGGAACCTCTGCGGTCTTGAGCACAAGTCGAGACTGGGGAGAAGGTCTTCGGCCAACAGGGGACGTGGCCATGGGGGACAGTCGAGGCTACAGGCGCTGGCTCTCTTACCGTGGAAGACATGGGCGTTGGCTCGCCGGCCGTGGCAGGCATGGGTGCTGGCTCATTGGCCGTGGCAGACCTGGGCGCTGGCTTGTTGGCCATGGCAGACCTGGGCGCTGGCTCGTTGGCCGTGGCAGGCATGGGCGCTGGCTCGCTGGCCGTGACCGGCATGGGCGCTGGCTCGCTGGCCGTGGCAGGCATGGGCGCTGGCTCGCTGGCCGTGGCAGGCAAGGGCGCTGGCTCGCTGGCTGTGACAGGCTTCGGGACTGGGGCCGTGACAGGCTTCGGGACCGCGGGCCGTGACAGGCTCCGGGACTGGGGCCGTGACAGGCCTCGGGACTGGGGCGGTGTCAGGCTTCGGGACTGGGGCCGTGGTAGGCTTCGAGACGGGGGCCGTGGTAGGCTTCGAGACGGGGGCCGTGGTAGGCTTCGAGACGGGGGCCGTGGTAGGCTTCGAGGCTGGGGCCGTGGTAGGCTTCGAGACTGGGGCCGTGGTAGGCTTCGAGGCTGGGGCCGTGGTAGGCTTCGAGGCTGGGGCCGTGGTAGGCTTCGAGGCTGGGGCTGTGGCGTGGAACTCTGGTTCAGAGTCTGCCTCCCCCACAGTAAATGAGGAACCAGCGAACAGTAGGGCGAGGTCAATAAACTGAGCCAGGTCGAGGGAGCAGCGACCACCAGGCATAAATGATGAGGTTGGCTCATTCAGTCCACATTGAAAAATGTCTTTTAGAGCCACCTCATCGAAGTTCACCTGGTTAGCCAGGGCACAAAAGTCAACCACATAAGCCTCCAAGGGTTGAATCCCTTGACGCAAAACCAAGAGTTGGGCCGCTGGGTCCATAATGTTAAGGGCACGGTTTAAAGTTCTACAACTGCTGCCCTGCATAAACAACCCTTGGCTAGCGCCCGAAGAGCCATCAAACCTCTCAGGGGGTTGAAGGCTTACGGCGCTCGGGGATGTGTTGGGAGCATAAACGGGCTCAGGGACAGACACAGGCGGAACAGGGTGAAACAAATCAAAAATCGCACGTACCTGCTGTCCCTGGGCCGTGAGCGCTCGGTCATGCCTCCCAACGGTAGATCCTTCTGCGGAGCGTGCTGAAGAAATCCGCTCTAGTGAGCTGTGATAAAAATCCTCCGCGGGATACATTGTGACTGTCTTCCGTGAGGTTGGTTATTCTGTAACGCGCACAAGAAGAGACAGTCACAATGTCGAATAAAAACAGCTTTATTCGCTAAGCAGGCAACAGTACAAAAGGGCAAATCCAGTGAAGAGTCGTCAAGGGGGAGCGTGAGTCGAAAGCCGGGGAATCAAGATAGGGTAAAGGGGCAAATCCGGGAGAGAGTGGTCAACGAGAGCGGGAGGTCGAAGCCGGGAAACAGGACACAACTAGACGGGACTAGACAAGGGAAACTAGGGGAACACTAGCACTGGCAAAGCGAAGGGGTAAACTAAACACAATAACCAACACGCGTGAGACGAAAGGGTTGTGATATATATAGGGGCGAGTGCAGGTGTAAACAATGATGGGTGATCAGACCAGTGCAGGTGAAACTAATGTGGTGACGGAGAGCGGGCTTGCGAGCCCGAGGAGGGAGACCTGCTAACGTGCATGAGAGCTCGAGGGAGCAAAACGAGCGTGCGAGCTCGAGGGAGCAGAACGAGCGTGCGAGCTCGAGGGAGCAAAACGAGCGTGCGAGCTCGAATAAATTATTCACTAAATATAAGTAAATAAATTATTTACTTCCACTGATGGTGGAAATGGGCATTTTTAATGTTTTGGCTCTCGAGCCTTCCAGGACTCAGCCTCTCGAGCCTTCCAGGGCTCCGCCTCTCGAGCCTCCTACGGCTCCGCCTCCCGAGCCTCCTAGGGCTCCGCCCCTCAAGTCTCTTGAGCCGTCCAGGGCTCCGCCCCTCAAGCCCCTCGAGCCTTCCTGGGCTCCGCCCCCCGAGCCCACGGCCATCTCCCAGGCCACCAAAACCGGCCTCTGTCCTCTGGGCTCCTCCCAGGCCCCCTGAACCGGCCCGTACCTTATGGCCAGCCCCCGGGCCATCTAAACCTGTGTCTGCCCGGTCAACACCTCCCAGACCACCTAAACCTGTCCCTGCCCGGTCGATACCACCCCGGCCTCCTAAACCTGTCCCTTTGTGCCCCCGTGGACTGCCTAATTGCCCCTTGTGCCCCCATGGACTGTCTCATCTCCCTTTGTGCCCCCGTGGACTGTCTCATTTCCCCTGGTGGCCCCCCTTGGACTTCCTGCCTGCCCTTTGTGCCCCCTTGGACTTCCTGCCTGCCCTCTGTGCCCCTTGGACTGCCTCCTTACTCTTGTGCCCCCCCTGGTCTGCCTGTCTGCCCCCGGTGCCATCATTTTGTTATTTGTGGGTTTTTTGTCTTTTGTCTTTGTTTTTTAGGATTGTCTGGAAGCCGATCCTTTGAGGGGGGGCTCTGTTATGTATACCCTATCTTGTTCCACCGTTGCCCTTTTGTTTACCATTTTTGTCACTTTTGTACTCCTTAGTTTTCACTTTTGGCCCTTTTGTAATTCCACTGTCTCCTTGTTAGCTTTCGTTCATTGTTTGCACCTGCCCTCATTTGTTTGCCTTTGGTTTCTGTCGATCACCTTGTTATCTTGTTTGAGTCCTGTTTGTTCATTGGCCCCTTTGTCCCACATTCTTGTATTTAAACCCTGTCTGTTTGTGCAGTCTCTGTCAGTCGTTGTTTGTATGTTCATGAATGTTGTTAGCCTGGTGTGTGTTTCCCTGCCCGAAGTTCTCTGTTCATGTTTATTTCCCCATTGAGGGTTTTCCTTTGTGTTTTGTTTATAATAAAGAAAGCTGCATTTGGATCCTCAACCTTCGTCTGCCTTCGTTGTCTGCAATTCGTGACACGTCCACACAGACACAACGTTTTTGTTCATTAAAGCGGTTAAATAAAAAAAAAATAAAAAAACCTGGTCTCTTCAGTGGTAGTGGTGAACCTGGAGCAAACCTTTGGCAACAATGAACAATTTGCTGCAAGTTTGCCACAAAGCTAATTTGCATGTGAATATGATCAGTGGCAAATTTGCCATGAACTCTTGATTTTTGTATATACAGAGTATGTTTTGAAAATGAAAACGCTGTTTTCATATTTATCCAGATTATTGTGGATGTAGACTTATTTGAACTAGTTTATTTGGATGAAGCATACAAACTAATCGATTAATTCAAATGAATATGACTTCCCAACGGTTAATATAATTGATTAGGTGAATAGTTTAATAGCTTAAGTAACATGAACTGTATGAACAAATAGACTGGTTCACTTAAACGATTTGGATTTCCAGCGCTACACATGAGAAAGAAACGAAAAGAGAAAGAGCTTAAATGCTGCATGTGCAATGCATCATTTCTCATTGGAAAATGTAGTTTGTTACTGGAAAAGCTACACTATTGTGAAAATAGCTGAGCTACTGTAGTTAGTTGTGTAACTACTTTACTTTTAGTTAGACACTCCCCAACACTGCTGAATCAAAATATAATTGTTTTAATGGCAAATCAAGGATGTCTAATATACCTGGAGAGAACTCCATTAGCATTCCCTTTCATCTAAATTCTTCACATTTGCATAAATGTGTTGCTGATCACTTTGGCACTGCGGGAAAATGTTGACTTAATAATGCTAAATCCATTTCATGTTTTTAAGAGCCATCCAGAAAATTGGTTAAAAACTTTTGAAAATTAATTTAAATTTTTTAAACTTTTGAATAGACGTCAATGGAGAAATATGCTTTTTTGCCTCACAGTAATGCAAGAACATGTTACAAAATGAAGGCAGCGAAGGCAGATGAGGAGAGCGGATCCAAATGCAGGCTTACTTTATTAAATCAACAAACAGGCAAAACACAAAGGAAAAACCCTCAATAGGGAAACAAACATAAAACTAGAAAAGCACGGGTAGGGGAAACACACCAGGCTAACAACATTTCAACGATTGACAAAGACAGAACAAAAAACCAGGGTATAAATACACAAGGACAGGATGATTACAAATGATAAACAGGTGTGAACAATGACACAAAATGGCAGTGATGACGGCAGGTGGATTGTGGGAAATGTAGTTCTAAACAATAGACTGGTGAGACACAGAACACAGGGGCAGACAACAGGGGAACGTGACATAGCCCCCCCTCAAAGGAGCGGCTTCCAGACGCTCCTCAGAAAAAAGGCAAAAAAAATCATCCAAGGAGAGAGGGGGGAGCTTGTGGTGGGCAGACAGACCAAGGGGGGCAACGACGGGCAGACAGGCAGTCCAGGGGGCAACGAGGGCCAGATAGGCAGTCTGGAGGGCAAAGAGGGGCAGATAGGCAGTCCGGAGGGCAACGAGGGGCAGACAGGGAGTCCAAGGGGGCACAATGGGCAGGTAGGAAGTCCAAGGGGCACGGCCATAAGGCAAGGGCCGGTTCAGGGGGCCTGGGAGGAGGAGTGGCCACTGGGGAGGCCGGCGGAGCCGCGGGAGGCGGAGCCGAGGTAGGCGGAGCCGTAGGAGGCTTTAGGAGCGGAGACCTGGAAGGCTCGAGAGGCAGAGCCGAAGGAGGCTCGGGAGGTGGAACCACAGAAGGCCTGAGAGGAGGCCACAGGACAGGGACGAGGTCAGGGGCCCTGGGAGGAGGCCACAGGACAGGGGCCGGGTCCGGAGGCCTGGGAGGTATCGACCGGGCAGGGACAGGTTTACATGGCCCGGGGGCTGGCCATAAGGCAAGGGCCGGTTCAGGGGGCCTGGGAGGAGGAGTGGCCACTGGGGAGGCGGAGCCGAGGTAGGCGGAGCCGTAGGAGGCTTTAGGAGCGGAGACCTGGAAGGCTCTGGAGTCTCTGGGGGCAGAGCCGTAGGAGGCTCTGGAGGCGGAGCCGTAAGAGGCTCAGGAGGCCCTGGGGGCGGAGCCGTAGGAGGCTCTGGAGGCAGAGCTGTAGGAGGCTCGGGAGGCGGAGCCGAGGAAGGTGGTGCCATAGGAGGCTCTGGAGGCGGAGGCCTGGAAGGCTCCGGAGGAGGAGTCGTAGGAGGCTCGAGAGGCAGAGCCGAAGGAGGCTCGGGAGGTGGAGCCATAGAAGGCTCGGGAGACTTGAGAGGCGGGGCCCTGGAAGGCTCGAGAGGTTTGAGAGGCGGAGCCCTGGTAGGCTCGAGAGGCTGGAGGGGTGGAGCCGTAGAAGGCTCGAGAGGCTTGAGAGGCGGAGCCCTGGAAGGCTCGAGAGGCTTGAGAGGCGGAGCCCTGGAGGGGTGGAGCCCTGGAAGGCTCGAGAGGCTTGCGGGGCGGAGCCCTGGGAGGCTCGAGAGGCTTGCGGGGCGGAGCCCTGGGAGGCTTGGGCGACTTGAGTGGCGGAGCCCTGGGAGGCTCGAGAGGCTTGAGAGGCGGAGCCCTGTGAGGCTCGAGAGGTGAAGCTCTGGGAAGCTTGGAAGGCGGAGCTCTGGAAAGCTCGAGAGGCTGGAGGGGCGGAACCCTGGAAGGCTCGAGAGGCTTGAGAGGCGGAGCCCTGGGAGGCTCGAGAGGCTTGCGGGGCGGAGCCCTGGGAGGCTCGAGCGACTTGAGGGGCGGAGCCCTGGGAGGCTCGAGAGGCTTGCGGGGCGGAGCCCTGGGAGGCTCAAGAGGTGAAGCTCTGGGAAGCTTGGAAGGCGGAGCTCTGGAAAGCTCAAGAGGCTGGAGGGCCGGAGCCCTGGAAGGCTTGAGAGGCGGAGCCCTGGGAGGCTCGAGAGGTGAAGCTCTGGGAAGCTTGGAAGGCGGAGCTCTGGAAAGCTCGGGAGGCTCGGAAGGCGGAGCTCTAGGAAGCTCGGAAGGCGGAGCTCTGGAAAGCTCGTTAGGCGGAGCTCTGGAAGGCTCGGAAGGCGGAGCTCTAGAAAGCTCGGGAGGCTCAGAAGGCGGAGCTCTAGGAAGCTCGGAAGGCGGAGCTCTGGAAAGCTCGGGAGGCTCGAAAGGCGGAGCTCTAGGAAGCTCGGAAGGCGGAGCTCTGGAAAGCTCGTTAGGCGGAGCTCAGGAAGGCTCGGAAGGCAGAGCTCTAGAAAGTTTGGGAGGCTCAGAAGGCGGAGCTCTAGGAAGCTCGGAAGGTGGAGCTCTGGAAAGCTCGGGAGGCTCGGAAGGCGGAGCTCTAGGAAGCTCGGGAGGCGGAGCTCTGTAAAGCTCGGGAGGCGGAGCTCTGGAAAGCTCGGGAGGCGGAGCTCTGGAAGGCTCGGAAGGCGGAGCTCTAGAAAGCTCGGGAGGCTCGGAAGGCGGAGCTCTAGGAAGCTCGGATACTGGCACTGGCACTGGCACTGGCTCTTGGATGGTCACGGCTACTGGCACTGGCTCTTGGAAGGTCATGGCTACTGGCACTGGCTCTGGAACGGTTGAAGCTACAGGCGCTGGCTCAGGGACGGTCGAGGCTACAGGCGCTGGCCCACTGACCTCTGGGACGACAGGCACTGGCTCACTGACCTCTGGGACGACAGGCACTGGCTCACTGACGTCTGGGACGACAGGCACTGGCTCACTGACCTCTGGGACGACAGGCACTGGCTCACTGACCTCTGGGACGACAGGCATTTGCTCACTGACCTCTGGGACGACAGGCTCGCTCACCGTGACATGCGTGGGCTCTGGCTCCCTCACAGTGACATGCGTGGGCTCTGGCTCGCTCACAGTGACATGCGTGGGCTCTGGTTCGCTCACCTTGACAGGCGTGCTCCGGAAGGCGAAAGCCTGTCTTCTCCTCCTCCTCTGGGCAGACGAAGTGGGCCGTACTGGCTCGCTGGCCGTGGCAGGCATGAAGGGACGAACCACGGGCGAATGGAGTACCAACACTGTGGGAGGAGTGGCAGGGCTCTCCTCGATGACATTCACAGTGTATGGTGAAGCGCAGACCAGCAGAGTCTCCTCAACAAAGTCCTGGAGCTTCCAACCGTACGTCGTCGGTGGCAACCGTTCTCGGAGCGCACAACTCAGGTTGGCCCGGAAAAACGCCACCAGGTCGGAGTCAGGGAAGTCAGTGGCACCCGCAATCAAGAGGAAATCGCGGGTGTAGTCCTCCACCGAACGGTTTCCCTGCTGGAGGCTTAGCAGTTTGCAGCTTGCACGTAAAGCCGCTGGATCCATGTGGCGGTCAATCGTTCTGTTACAAAATGAAGGCAGCGAAGGCAGACGAGGAGAGCGGATCCAAATGCAGGCTTACTTTATTAAATCAACAAACAGGCAAAACACAAAGGAAAAACCCTCAATAGGGAAACAAACATAAAACTAGAAAAGCACGGGTAGGGGAAACACACCAGGCTAACAACATTTCAACGATTGACAAAGACAGAACAAAAAACCAGGGTATAAATACACAAGGACAGGATGATTACAAATGATAAACAGGTGTGAACAATGACACAAAATGGCAGTGATGACGGCAGGTGGATTGTGGGAAATGTAGTTCTAAACAATAGACTGGTGAGACACAGAACACGGGCAGACAACAGGGGAACGTGACAGAACACATGATATAAGTATGTACAACAGGATCCAGGTCACTTGCAACGCACTGGCCAAGCTTCTTTGCATTTGCAAATTTGTGTACAGTGTTGGGTAAGCTACTCAAAAATGTAATCCATTACCAATGACTAATTACCCCTCTAAATTGTAATCATATTGAATGATAACTCCATGCATCACTAATTACTTTACCTTTATTTTACCTTTATTTTATAATACACTTTTCATATAAATTGTTTTCCTTGCAATGGATTAAAATAAATGTATATATTTCCTCCTTATGCATTGTCGCTCGCAAATCATACACTCAGCAACTCACGTTTTTCATATCACAGAAATGCAAACAGATATACATATAAACATATTTAATGTTTTAAATGTATTCAACATAAATGGTTTTGTTTTAGAAATATGAGAAATAATTTATTTAAATGTAATTAACTTAATTGAAGGTCAGTAACTGTAATCTGATTATAAGAATTTCAAATGTAATGTGTCACACACATTTTTTAAGTATGTAACTTTGTGTGTTGCAATACTTTCTCCTATCCCAGCTTAATATGCGGAGACAAATATTAGTAAGCCATTTATTGGTTAATTTTCTACAAAACTGTTTGTGTTGCACAATGAAAATGGCTCTGATTTGAGCAATCCACTTAGATCTGCCCCAACATCTTTACTCAACCAATGGCATGAGTTGGGGGTTGGACTATCTCTTTGTTTGACCAACAGCAGATGTGGTATGTATTCAGAAAGCTGTTTTGATAATAAGGTTATTTTTGCAATTACGTTTGGTGGCACATAAATTATGTACTTCAGCTTGAACTAAAATGTAATTGGATTACAGTAACAAATTAATTTGTAATCAGATTACACCCAATACTGTTGTCATTCAATATGTTTTGATCCTAACACTGTTTTGTTGGTCATTTATCCTGTGCTTTTCAAACCCTACTGCACCTGTTCAGTATGCTCAGTAATGTTGAATCAATTTCCTCGACTGCTTCCTTAGTCATAAAATGTAGCTCTTTTGTCAGCATACTTTAATGTGCTGTACTACAGAGAGGCTGTAATCATTGATTCTTCAGTGTGCAGTGTAAAAAGAGGCTCAGGAAGACTGGTTGCTTATTTTAGCTCCACTATGGCACTGACGCTCTGCTTTAATGCCGTCCAATTGCGTCCAGTTGTATGTTTACTGGTTATGAATGCATGCAGGTGTGTGATGTAGGGGTTTTGTAGGGTTAAATCTCACTGTGAAAAAAATTACTAAAATATTGATCTGTTTCTCACCCACACCTGTCATACAAATTCTTAAGTAATGGATTAAACCTCTGGAGTTGTATGTATTACTTTTATGCTGCTTTTATGTGCTTTTTGGTGCTTCAAAGTTTACTTACACTGAATTGACCTACAGAGCTGGAATATTCTTCTAAAAAAATCTTTATTTGTGCTCTGCAGAAAGAAAGTCATACAAATCTTGGATGGCATGAGAGTGAGTAAACAATGAGAGAATTTTCATTTTTGAGAGAATTACTGAAGTAGCACACTGTCCTGCTTTTGAGATACAATGTTTAACATTGTTTTAGTTATTGTATCTTTTAAGCCCAGAAATATTTGTGTTCTGATTCTATGATGATTATGCATGATGCACAATTTTCTGAAGTTTGTGACTGGTGGAATATTCTGCCTGAAGTATTGCTGTACAAATGTTGATCTTTACAAAGGCTAAGCATAATTATAAATGATTTTATAATCTCTACTTTCCTGGTAATTTATTATACCAATTAACACTCTCTCTACATCTGGGGTCGGTATTATTAAAAAACGAACAATATTTAATATTTAGTGGTGGTGTAGTGGTCTAAACCACATAACTGACAAACTGGTAATCAGAATGTCACTGGTTCGATCCCCACTGCCACCACCATTGTGTCCTTGGGCAAGGCACTTAACTCCAGGTTGCTCCGGGGGAATTGTCACTGTAATAAGGGCTCTGTAAGTCGCTTTGGATAAAAGCATCTGCCAACTGCATAGATGTAAAATGTAAATGAATACTTTTAAAGCTACACAAGTTATACAGCCAAAAGTAGTGAGTGGTTTTCTCGTTTCTTGTTGTGGTTTGATTAATAGCCTACTAGACAGTGCTCAATTCACGTACGTACACTTCAAGTCTGACATTTTATCAATCAAACAGAGACGTCAGGAAATAAAAAGTAAATGTCAACCTACAGCATGTATTCCTACCAGTGGTTGTCTTGCTATTGCGATCACTGAAATGAACTACTTCTAGATGTATAACATAGGCTATAGAACACTACTCAAAAGTTTGATCGAGGACATTTCTCTTTTTTCCGATAAACATTTAGATAATTTTAATCTCTCACAGCAGCCCA
Source organism: Xyrauchen texanus (assembly GCF_025860055.1). Classification (NCBI taxonomy): domain Eukaryota; kingdom Metazoa; phylum Chordata; class Actinopteri; order Cypriniformes; family Catostomidae; genus Xyrauchen; species Xyrauchen texanus. The sequence goes on along the minus strand of NC_068320.1, from coordinate 8,811,323 downwards.
ATAATCTCAGTGATATATAGTTAAATTACAGGCTACTTTATAGACACAGAATTTAGTAAGCAGAAATATGAAATTTACCTCAATATGTTTCTTCAAATAAACTCACATGACATGACACAGTCAAGCAATTGGCCTTTTACACAACGAAAATCCCTTTTAGGTGCTGCTGTGATTTTCAGATGATGAACTGTGTTTGAGGCATTCTCGAGAGATGGCGGCAAATCTGTTATGTGTGATTTGATTTGACGGGCGTCACGAGAATCAACCAAGAATTGTCAACAATGGGGGAGACCAGGGCTAGTTGTTACACTTGTTTCTCCAGTAAATATTTCTCAGAGTGGGTTTACATTTTTAAGTATTTTCTGTATTGACACACAGATTAAAGCCTCTCTAGCTGGTCACCAGCTTGTGCTGTGTTTTGGGTGCTGGTCAGCCAAGATGGTATATTAGTGTGGTGGCTTTTAAACTAGCTTATCCAGCTTCATCAGAATAACCATGCTGGTCAGGCTGCTTTACCAGTTAGTTTTTAATGGTGAAAAGCATGTCTATGCTGGTCCACCAACTAGACCAGCACCAAAAAAGTATAACCAACCTAGACCAGCATGGAAATTACATGCTGGTTAAGTTGGTCTTTTTTAGCAGGGTTGGTTGCAAGTAAAGCTGTTGAACACCTCCATGTTATTGCTCAGGAAAAAGATACACATTGCAGAACAACAGACCTAATAGGATGTTGTTGTAAAGGTAACATGGTTGCACCTTTTTTGGGAGCCCTGTGGAGGTATAGAGTTTGCAGGGCACACAGACTGACTCAGTTAAGCCAGACAAAAGAGAATGTATTAGTAGTAATACCACTGTGCACAACGATTTAGATGGTTGTCTGCTCGAGTCTGCAAGCTGGAAGTTTGAGTTGTGTCTATTGCACTAGAAAGTTTGGAAATTTCCACTATATGGGGGGAAAACAATGCAGCATTGTTAATTTGTATACAATGCACATAAGTAAATGTAATGATGAGACCATAGAACATTGCTTTAAAATCAAAGTTTAGTGGTTTTTAGCAGTGCTAATCAGTGCTTCCTCCTAAAACGCTTTTGAAAAGTCTCGAGACAAAACAAAATCTGCCTCAAATAATCACAAAATGTTTACATAATTATTTCATTTAATGCTAAGATTCTTATACCTTCCAGTTTCAGAGTTTAGAGAGTAAATGCGTTTTAATGGACCTATCAAAGACCCAGCTGAGGTTTGAAGCCTGAGTAATGATCGTAGAGACCCATGACCTTGTCTTTCAGTCAGAACAGATGACAACAATTACCTGCTAAACTGAATGACAGCACTGCGGTGCTAAAGCTAATTCATGTCAATAGATTTTCTGGGACCGCCAAGGCCAGCAATGCCCGTACTGATAGGACATATCCTTCAAACTCGGTTCAGGATTTTAATACATTTCTCCTTGTGTGTCCCTCAGCATAGACCTTCACCATTAAAATAAAAACTAGAGAAAAAGTGAGAAACCTTTAGCATTTACTATAAGCTAACAATGCTATTTGCTACCTGTTACCTTAGCTAACAATATAAAAAATCTAGATCTATTGAAACATTTATAAATAAGCTATTCACATTGCTGTTGGGTGAATTTATGCCACTCCTGGGGTAAAAATTCAAGCAGCTTGGCTTTGTTAGTTATTCCTCTTTATCACATTCTAGAGGTTTTCAATGTGGTTCAGGTCTGGAGATTGGGCTGGCCATGACAGTGTCTTGATCTGGTGTTCCTCCATTCACACCTTGATTGACCTGGCTTGGTGGCATGGAGCATTGTCCTGCTGGAAAAACTATCCTCAGAGTTGGGGATCATTGTCAGAGCAGAAGGAACAGTGATGATCTTGGTGTGCTTCAGCAAGGCTGGAATCGGGCAGATTCGTCTTTGTGAAGGATGCATGAATTAATGTATGCCACATACAAGGATATTATAGTTTTACAATGCAATAATCGATATTTCCAAAAAGCAACTTATCGCCACCGATAAATCAGTAAAACCAAAATATTGGTCTACCTCTAGTAAAGATGAATACTGCATGTTCTCAGGCTTTAGATATATATATATATATATATCTTTTTGATGAGCCCTGTTTGGTATTTACATGGTACTCCATGGTATTTCAAAGAATATCACAGTACTAACATGGTACATGTTAAAAAAAATAGTAGTGCCTTGTAGTGTTGTCAAAAGTACTGGTATTTTGGTATCAAATCATTTCTACAATAAAAAAGATGTAACGATTCAAGTGTTTCTCCAGTACTACTGAACACTAAATCTATCCGGTACAAGCACACAGTATGACTGACACACGACTGCTTTAAAATGCTCACAGGCTTATTTTGTACTTAAGGACATCACTCCTTGGGCACTGAAATGGACTGTTAATCAAATTAAAATCATGACATGTCCTAGTGTGATTTATTAAACTGCTAAAGGCTGCAATCTTACTGTGGAAGAGCTGCGTACTTTAAATAAATCTGACCGCTAGAAACTCCACAGGCATTGAGAATCATTCACGTTGTTTGAGATGACAGAGCAGAGCACTAATCCACTGTAAACCATGCAGCAAATTTGAAATATATATTTATATAATTAAAATCACAGCATTTACACTTTAATCTCAGCTCAACTTTATTTATATTGCATTTAAAACAATAGAGTTGACCAAAGTGCTTCACAATAAAACAATTTCAAACAAAATATTTCAAAATTACCACATACACAAATACCAGTAATCTAAAATACCTACATACATTTCATTTACCAGACGTAAAGGCCAGTGTAAAGAGATGAGATTTCAGCCGTGACTTAAGTCTTCCGTGATCACACTGGGCCATGTTGCAAACTGTCTATCCGTGAAAGTGAAGCTTCCGGCAAAATTTACGTCATAGTAAAAGCACGATTCAAAATAAAATCTATAAGCCTGAAGTTGAAGAAATTGAATAAAAATATATTATAACTGTATAGTAATGTGTAATATTCAATATAATAATAATAATAATAATTAATAAAAATATCACAAACAAGACAGCGGTTGAATAAAAAAAAAATTCAATTATATGTTGAAAAGTTATATTTTCACTTGTTAAAAGTTTTAAGCATGTATTGATTAGACACCATGTTGATGATTTGAATTAAATTAAACTTAAAAAAAAAATTCAGGAAAGTTCTGGAAAATAATAATAATTATTATACTATAATCATGAAAAATTACTAAACTGGTGTATTAGCATATTTTTGCAGTGTTATTAGATTCCTCCTGTAGGAGGAAATCTATTGTTATTGACGGTTTATTATTATTATTATTATTATTATTATTCATCTTGAGCCCCAATATTTAAAAAAGTCACTGGTCAAAAAAATTATAAATTGGGACATTGATACTCCATGCCAACGGGTACCCCCAACAACAAGAATGGCCCACATTCGCCCATAGGTGGCGCCACAGGCCACACCCAAAAAATATTTCAAAGTGATGTCATTTCCACCCCATTTGTCCAATTCTTCTGAAACTTGGTGTACATGCCTCATTTCTTATGGGGAACAAAAAAGCCTCATGGACCCATAACTTCCGCCATGATGGATTTTCCAGTACAGTGAAAATTTGGGAAAACCTACAAAACTCTTCTTCTCCTGAACCGTATCTCCAATTGACTTAAAATTTGGTACACATGTCTTTGAAAAGGTTACTTAGCAAAAATGAATATGATACAAAATGGCTGAAAGGGGCGTGTTTATGTAAATGTCCACATTTTATCAATATATATGTGTCAATAAATAACTTCCACCATGATAGATTTTCCTGTACAGTGAAAATTTGGAAAAACCTACAAAAATCTTCTTCTAAACCGTAGCTCCAATTGACTTGAAATTTGGTACCCATGTGTATAACTGATGTCTTTCAATACACAAAATGGCTGAAAGGGGCATATTTATGTAAATGTACACATTGCCTCAATATATATGTGTCAATAAATCAAATGTCATTTTGACTGATGTTTTTTCAAACCTAAAATTCTTCAAGATGACATCACTCTGAAGTACTATGCAAAGAATGGCCCACATTTGCCTTTAGGGGGCGCTACAGGCCATGCCCAAAAGAGCCTTTTTCTGGTCAAAAATGTTCTAATTGTGTACATTGATACTACAGTACAACAGGAAACCCCACACCAAGAATGACCCACATTCGGCCTTACACATTATTGCATTCAAAAACAACACGAGACACGAGGCAACAGCCAAATACATCCATCTACATGTGCATGGCTGTAGCGGTGGTGCTTTAAAAGGGGCTGATTTCAAAATTGAAACTTATCTGATAGGGTTTTAGCTTGCTAACTTTCAAAAATTAAAACACAGCCTGTTGTCTGCATGCTAGTTGAAGCACAGCTGCTAAAAATATATCTAATCAATAAGTTAGTTGTTGGAGGACTGTTTGACCATCGTGACTAGCTTAAATATTATTTATTTTGTTGTCATTTTTCTGACCTCAAACTTATTCAAATAAGCATGAAAAGTGTACAGTCAAGTAACTTGCCTGGCAGTCAAACCCACAGAAATTGTAGGGTGCCAATGAAACTGCTATGCTTTTTCAAAAGAGGAACTCTAAAATCCATTCCTGTGCCATATTTAGTCTTTACATATCCAGAAAAGCTCAGATGCCATTGCCCAGACTATGTAAGACTGAGGGGTTCTGTATAAAAAGAGTCTATGTCTAAGGCTAAGTCCATACTACAGTATATTTTCGGCTGAAAAATACTTTTCATTACTTTTCAAAGTATGCAGTAATAGTGACCGTTTCTGAAAGTCTTCATTTTCAGGAGAAGAAAATGCCTTCCCAATATAGACGAGTTGCATAAATGTAGCAAAATCAATGTGTTTTCAGTATAAAATGGATCGGGACATGGCTCTGTGACTGCTAGTGATTTGATAAAATATAAATATGTTGATAATTGATCTGCATGTTATTTTATCTTCACATTTTTCAGCAATCAATATATTAACATCAGCTGACATTTAAATTAGAAGCCTAATTTGTGTGCTTTAAATTCACTGCCAGTTGCATTCCATTCAATGTATTCTGACGTTATACCTTTGGGAGACCACAAGGGGACTACATAACATTTACTAAAGCTGGTTGCAGCTTTGACTAGGGCATATCACACATACATTACGAGCTGATGGCAAAGGTTTTTGTACTTCAAGAATAAACAAAGTGATGTTGTTGAGATTGCAGGTTAATGTATGAAAATTGTGTAACTGTGCAAACTGAACGATTAGAAATGGTGATGTTTCTTATGCAATTTTCTGTATGTGTTGTTGTAGAAATTTTGATACTCATTGATCAATAATAGTCATTGCAAGGGAATGCCCCTGTGTCTGAGGAATACAGAGGGGGAGGATCTGCTTCTGTCAGACAACCTTGGAATAAAAGAGTATAAAATACAAGTCAGCCCTCCCTATCTCTGTCCCACTCACAGCACAGATTAACTCCTGTGTAATGACCGGGTCCTTCTTGCAAGAATAAATAATTTTAAAAGACTGTTTGAGTCAGAGTGTCTCTTACACAGTGATAATGGTTGGTTAATAATTTTTTGGCCACAACAGTAAGCTCAATGAAGTCTTTCTGGAATTCTTGTCCCGGAACAGCGAGCTGTTGTCTACGGAGTCAAGACAAAGTATTTATGATACCTCTTGTACCCCCCCAAAAGGAGCATGGAGAAAATAAATGAGTTTGGGGAAGGTGCTTGCTGAGCCCTGTGAGAGGTAGGCAGAGGTGCCAAAGTATGATAGAATGAGCGGGGGTTGCTAGTGGAGGAAGCCTAGGGTCTGCTCGGGGGATAGGAAACTGGGAGGTATCGAAAAGGAAGAGATGGAGAATGAAAAGTAGGCAGTAGCACTGAAGACACAGTGGCAGATGTGGCCATATCGAAATGAGAATCCTAGACTCCCGGACCAACCTTAAACGTTTCTCTGGCTGCCCTGCCAACAACACTATATGGAAGATTCGTGGACGCTCTGACGTAGTTGAAATAGGTGGCAACATTCGTTCGGAATGCTTTGTTTTGTGAACTATATTTAAAGGGGCCACAAAACATCCAGACATGTTGACCGGTATATTTTTGCCGACATATCACAAGTAGCGTATATCCTCATGAAATCTTTTAAAATATTATTATATAAACCCTAATATCCACTTCATGAACTCACCTGGCACACCAACAATTTCAGACACCTTTGTCCACGCATTGTTTTTTTATTGTATTTATATCCCTGTAAGCAAACAGGGACAGATCAGATGTTACGGGGAAACCCACCACGGCAATAATCAGTTTCTCCTCCATTTTGTCTTCAGAACTAATGTTTAGTGGGAACCAAAATTTACACTATTGTGTTCTCTAGACTTCGCTAGTGCGGAGCACTTCTGAACTCCAATAGGTTGCCGCTGAACCTCGTCAAAGCTCATTACCATAATGTTGCAAGCACTTTAACTTTCCTCTGACGCCCACACCACCCAAGACGTGCCGCGCCACTTTTCGCTGCCAAGAGACGCTGGCTGCCATTGAAAATTAATGACTTCCGGTCGATTTGACACTCGCGATGCCTCTGGTCTGAACGCACCATTAGTCAAGTCAAGTCAAGTCAAGTCAAGTGGTTTTTATTGTCGTTTCAACCATATACAGTTAGTACAGTACACAGCAAAATGAGACAACGTTCCTCCAGGACCATGGTGCTACATAAAAACAACAAAGGACCAACACAGGACCACATGAGACAGCACAACGAAATAAAATACCTATATAAAATACCTATATATACTTATATAAAGTGCACGTGCAAACATGTGCAAAGTACATGACAGTACAACAAATGTCTGACAATGAACAGGACAATAGACACAGTGCAGCACCGACCAGTACACAGTAGTGCAAAAAGATGACAGTTACTAAAAACGTAAACATAACATACTATGAGATAGTGTTCTATGCACATAGCAGTTATTGAGGTAGCAGACAGTTATAAAGTGACAGTCTCCCTTCAGGCTTAGTGATTTCGATGGATGGGTCTGTGCAGCGAATGGGCAGACCCATTCCTGGTGGCCGCTCGAGCAGCCAAGTATAACCTGTGATCGAAATGGGGCTTTCACTACGGTTTGAATGGTAGAGCCCTTGTGGATTGCGCTGGGGGAGTCAAGGGCTGGATGGGAGTAGGGAGGTTGAAAATTTAAATTGATTGACCTGTTTGGGTTTAATCTGTTTTGCTTTGTTTGATGAAGTATCTGATTGTGTCATCCTCTAGGATCTGGAGGTCAGATAGCAGGATGGATTTTGGGGTTGAATTTTGACATAGTGGTGAGTTCGTAGCAACAGAGGACGCAACGTTGCCAAAGAACGCAAGTATGAACATGGTGTCTAGGGTCTTTTAGATGTTTTAAGGAAATGTAGCCTTGATGAAGAGTGTTTAGGATACGAGTTTGTAAATCGATGGTGAGTGGTTGTCTGGTACCGGTTCTGGGTGGCTGGGGTTTGTGGATGCCCTTGAGAAGGAGTGAGATCTGGGGATGGTTTATTGTGGAAGAATTTTTTCCAAAAATTAATTTGTGGAAAAAATGAATGAAGATTTGGTACCCTTTGATAGCCCCAGGATGAAAGTTTTTGGTTTTGTTGCTGTGTGAGGGGAAAGAGGATTCAGAGAGGAGAGATAAATTAGGAAATGGTAGGTTATAAATCAAATGGAAATCTTTGTAGGGTAGGTTTGTAGGGTTCGGGGGGAAACTGCTTGGAGAATGGAGTCCAGGGAAGCATGATGGAGGAGTGTGAGAGGATGGTTTAAGGGAATTTCAGTACTAAACATGGAGGAACTTGGTGTTGGGTTGGTGTTGGGTTTGCTTCTGGAGCCAAGGCTCTGAATTTCTGATGAATATCTTACTGATCTGCCGTGGTAGTGTAAGGAACGTAGTTAGTAGATTTAATATCCATGGTGGCATGTTGAGGGGGTGTAATTGAAGGGCAGGACATGGATTGGTGTTCAGTTGACCTGCAGATGGCACATGAGATGCTCTTGCATCCCAGGAACACTTTATTATGTAAGTCTAAATCTAGAGCTCCCCAGTACTGACATTGGTTCCCCTGTGCTACTCTAGCTGCAAATTTAGCAGAAAATAATTTGTGGTATGTGAAGAAGTGACTGCCTCCATAAGATAGTGATAGTTCAGTGATGATGGATAGATAATCATTGAGCTCACCCCATCTGTGTGGGAACGTGGAGCATATAATTATGGTATAACGGCCGAGGGCGATGCAAAATTCGGAGAAGGTGAGCATGTGGAAAACGCTGTCGGAGGGATTTTTAAGGTTAACAGAGAACTCGCCGCAGTCTATGGTTCTGATCATATTATCATGAGGGATTGTCGAAAGTAAATAGGAAAGGTATATGTCGGCGTCTGCTAGAATTTGAGAACATAGATGGTTGGAGACTGGATGGGATTCTGAAACTGCAGTGTTTGGAGGAATAGCGAGAGGTATTGCTTTCTGCAATGTAAGTGAAGGCAAGCAATCTGGGAAGTCATGAAAATCCAGAAAAGGATTTGGGACCGGATTCACTTGATGAGAAAGCTTTGCGCAAGGAATTGTTCCGGTGTGGTTGGGGTTAGAATGATGAATAGAAAGGGGATAAAGTTAAGAAGGGAATGGGTCTAGAGCGGGATGAGACTCACATGGGACTCCAGTGGCCCATAGATAGAAAGGAGTGGAGGGGAAGCTGGAGGCGGGAGGAATGGCTTGTGTGGAAAAGGCAGAGGCATTTGGAAGGGTTGATGTTACATTTACATTGTACATTTATGCATTTGGCAGACATTTTTATCTAAAGTGACTTACAGTGCACTTATTACAGGGACAATCCCCCTGGAGGAACCTGGAGTTAAGTGCCTTGCTCAAGGACACAATGGTGGTGGCTGTGGGGATCAAACCATCAACCTTCTGTTTACCAGTCCTGTGCTTTAGCCCACTACACCACAACCACACCTATTGTTGATGGATGTGGGCGATAGTCTGTATGAGCCTGCAGGACAGATGATTGGCTTGCTGCATGAAAAGAGAAGGGATTGTAGAACAATCCATCATTTGGTGGAGATTTACACTGAAAGCTTGGAGAGGGAGATGATGCGTGCTACGCGACTGGAGGCTCTGTGCAAGTGCCAAACTTCCATATTTACCTCTGGGTGTATGTTGCCACTAGAGCTGGATGGCTGAGGAAGGATTCCCACAGATTTGTGGTTAAAGGCTGCCGATTTTGGGTGTGTAGCGGGTGGAGATGGGGTAGGAGAAACATCTGAATCGCCATGTTTAGAGGTGACGAGCAGCTTGAAGAGCTGGGTTTTGTTTGCGTGCCTAGGGTGCATGATATCTGCGGTGGCTAGAGCGTGTCATAATCCATTAATGGTCAATTTAGCTATGCTGGGGATGGAATGGCAATCTGCCATGGAAAAGGCATGCGATAAGGAGGAATGTGAAGCTCTTGAGGGAGGGGGAGAAGTGATAATCCTGCTGGGGTGCCTGGGAGAAGAGGTCTCTGAGGGTGAGGTTTGGCAGCCTCGATTCACTCCTGGAGGTTGAGGAACGTATTGGGGAAGCAGAGATGGTCCTGGGTTTGATGAGCTGTTGTGGGGAGTCCGGAGCGATAGGGAATTAATTGTTGGAGGGTCTAGTTCCTGAGACATCTTCAAGTATGGGTGGGGATGTCATGAGACATCTTCAAGTATGTAGTGGTAAGTGGCTTTTTATATTTGCTTACTCAGGCGACAGTCATTGGTCAGATTAAATTACCTTGCTCCTCCCGAACCTTGTTTATAAAACTCAATTTAGTACTCAGGAATTTGTTCATATCCCTAATCATTAAGCAGTAATTTATAAGCAGTAGCAAGCCACTTTTTATATTTTTTTTCCAAAGTTTGAACAACAGAATTGAAAAACCATTTGAAACTAATCCATAGGCCTAGACCTTTAGTTCCCTCTGAATGATCAAAAATGAAGTTCAGTCATTACAACTCTCAAAATGATTTAGCATGTTTATTTGGGTATGGCAGTGTAAATAAGATTTGGTCTTGGTGGACTAGATATGCTATGTTACTGCTGTTGCAGAGAAAGTAAAAAGACTGGCTACTGCTAGAACATACACCTACATGCTGAGCTTTTTGATGCTGCTGCTGTTGAACAGTTAGACAAAACACAAGTCATGCTGTACTGAGCATGTAGGACATGCTTCTGCTCAATAAGACATACACAATCCCCATGTAGCAGACCTTTGATGCTGGGGAGGAGGAGGGTTTCAGAGAAGAACTTGCAGTGTGCTGCAGTAAAATGGATACAATGCGATTGGCACAAAACATCACATGCTAAAGAGTAAGCAAGCAGATTGGCTAGCAGATTACGAGTTCAAAGAACCTATCAGATTGTGCCGTTTAGAGCTTCATTACTGATCTATCAAGTAATTCATTATCCATGACATGAAATCTTATATTAATCGTGACTAGCTCTCATGTGTGTCAGCTGGGGTTTCTATGCTGCTGTAAGGTGCTTGTTGAGTGAGTGATGACTAACAGAGAGAGAGAGAGCGAGAGAGAGAGATATTTGAGAGGTAAAAGTGAATGAGGAACTGCTGTTTAAACAAGTGGGAGATTTTGGCTATCGAAGGGCCAACTTTCTGAAGTTTTTATTTTGGTCCAAACAATTTCTCTACATTGTTTTAATGTTATGATCTGTCCATGTCATGGAAGTGTGCAGTTTGTTTCGCTAAAAATGTATTTGAATGAAAGAAAGAGAGTAAAAGAGACATCTAAGTTTCCTGTGATCGAGTGAGCTGTACTTATCACATCCGCTGTATCTGTAAAAATTTTGAGGAATAATTCAACACATTTAGAAGTCTCTTTCAGGTGAATAATTGACACAATTCCCATTGATCCACTCTGCCTATTATGTTATACTTTAGCTGAATTATTTCAAATTACAGAGCCAAACTTCATCTGATTAGGCAAAGAGGGACATCAAACTTTTAGGTTGGTGTATAATGACCACTTAATCTTCACACTTTGGATAATGAAATATTATTAATGGATGCATTGGAAATGACTGCAGTCTCGCTGGTTTAGTATGCATTGTAGTAAATCATTGAGCAATCATTAAGTCTGTTTCATGAACTTGGTGCCATCTCCTGGTGGCCATATGTAATTAGAGTGAACAATCCTCTCTGCCCATATTTGGATGACTTCCATTTCTGGTTGCAGCAATATGAATCCCAATACAATTCCTAATAAAGTAAGCTGATCCTGGAGAGCTAATGTGTTTTTAGCCAGATAGCACATTATGTGCAGTGTGCACATTGTGGTCTTGTGATTATCTAATGATCTCTGCATCTGATTACATTGTGTGTGTGGGCTCATTTTAAAGACAATCACCTCCTCTAAGTAATGTGATATTTATGTTCTGTTTATTTTTCGTGAAGTTATAAGTGAATTTGCGGCATATACATACTGTGCAGCTATTTACATGTAACATGTATGTCAAAGACATATACTTAGCTATTACTCGCTATATTTGTCTGTGAGTAAAACAACTCTTCCCCTCTTTGAGAGCTTTCCAACGACATATGACACATGGCTATTTGATCAGATGAGTGTTTTATGGATTACAATAAAATGTACTGTGCAAAATAATCGAAACAGATTACTTCAGATTTGTCTGCAAATTTCAAAGCTCTTTTTAAGTTTTGGTCATAATGCCTACATACATTTTAATGTAGAGCTTCTAAGCTTTAAAACATTACCTATTTTGTGTTGGTCAAGACTGTAGTTATTAATATTTTGATAATTATTTATTCCACTGCTGGCTGGCCAGTGAGTTATATCATGTGGCCTTCAACATTATATCAGAAAGATGAAACTGTTATTTTTAAAGGGGCAAATGTCATAGCATAACAGGGTTGGAAAGAAAGTACAAAATATTTTTTTTCTCTGAAAATGCATAAGAAAAAAAAAAACAAATATACATAGACAGTAAAATCATTACATTTACATTTCAATAAATGCAGAATTTAGGTAGAATTGTTTTTTATTTATTCTATTTAAGCCATTAAAATACAATTGTGTTGAACGGGGACTTGCAATTTATTCTGATGACTTTTTTTTATGACACAATAAACAGTCAAATCTATCAAATAATGTGACTAAATTCAGTATCCTTTTAATTATATTTCCTAGAAATGACCAATAAGTTTGCATATATGATCTGTTTCTTTCATATTAGTTTCTGGCCTTATAATCTCACATCAATATCTAGTGGGGCCTGCTGGGTGAACATATTAAGTTAAGCATGAAGGTACCTTCTAAAGTCTCCTATGTGCAGATTAGTATTTATAATGCCATTTGCATTACTCTGCTCAGACTTTATTTGAATAACTCAGCAGATGAATCCTCTTTAAAAGCATCCTCAAAGGACAGCTGTTTTGATTTTTATTGTAAAAGATGATCATCATGGCCCATAATGATTTCACATGCAGCACTTGTCTTTATTCAATCCATCACAATTTGACGTTTATGAAATGTTTAAGCAGAATTTGTTGGTTGAAGAATGTAGTGTCTATTCATGTGTGTGGTATATTCTAATCACTGTGGCGTTAACCCTGTTATGTCACTGTCAGCATGTCAAAGTGCTCTGTGTGGAATGACAAAAGGACAGTTTGCTGGTTCAAAGAAGAAAATAGTTTGCTCTTTGCTTTCATTCTTTTTATCACCTTTCTATTTCTCATGCTTTTTCTGATGGGCCTTTTTCCGCAAAGCATTGAAATATGGATGATAGCTTATGTTTTCCTCTTTTGTAAGTCGCTTTGGATAAAAGCGTCTGCCAAATGAATAAATGTAAATGTAAATGTAAATATGGAATTAACTCTTTAATATCTGAGGGTGTTTTAAAAGGTTTCCTGTGTCAGTGGCATACCCAAAGTTAAAGGCTTATAATTCGACTCAGCTCGAGGAGGGTCAAGTGTTTGGCATTGTAAAGAAAACGATTACATTTTTAATTATATAGATTATTATGATACATTCTGAGACTCGCAGTCTAAGAAACTGCTGAAAAATCACAACTAATCACAAATAAATTCTTATTTTTCTCCAGGTGTCTAAAATCCTCTCCAAACAAATATAACCTATTAATTATACATAAAAAGTAATTACACATGCAAGCATGAGAATGACAAAAGGTTTCTACAGCATGCAGATGTGGTTTTAGTAATAAGATTTCACAGAATGAGTTTCATTCTCTGCCATTTGAGTCATCATTGAGTCTGTGTCATATACTTGGTGGCCATATGTAACAGTAACCAATAACATGTCGCTCTCTGCCCAGATATGGATGACTTTTTGCACTGATCTGAACCCAATCCGATTGGTTTAGCATTCCATGATGCTACATCATTTCCATAAAATTATTTATCTTATCCCTGCCAGTGTTATTTTTGTTAAAGAAAAAACTAATAAAACTAAAACGAAATGAAAACATTTTTGTTAACTGAAATAAATGACTGGAAAAAACTGAAACGAAGCTAAAATAATACGAATTATATGGTAGTATATGATAACATTTCCTCCACCTTAATTAAACATGAAAATGCCACTAAAAAAAGGTTAACACAAGACTGCCCTGAGATATGTACTAATGACACTAAACATATTTCAACATATAGATCTGGTACTAAACCTAAAATAGAAAGCTAAACTGAAACTAGAAAACACTAAGAAAATGAAAACGAAACTACAAATAATAGAAATAGTGTTAAAACAAATGAAAACTAAACTGAACTGGAATGAGAAATTGAATATAAAATATAATATATTTTTATTGATTTCTATGAAAAGTTTAAACACTGTGGCCATATCATTTTTGCAGTTATGTTTGGTGATGCCAGTGATGCAGAAATTACAGACTTCAGCCTTAAGGATAAGATTTGTCTCATAAGGTTCTTCTAAATCTCCTTGGTAGACTGAGAAATAGATACTAATAATGACACAACTGTTGACATACAGTAAGCTTTTACAGCTGTAATATTAATGTGTATTGCATAGCTCCAATAATTATTGTCTTGAAAAAACTCTCATTTTGAGATCTGACTTTTAAATACAGACTTTGGTATCTTAGCAGATCACAGTTTGAAACACTGTTGAGATCTCTTCTGACACTCTAAAGGGGAGATGTGAGTGAAAAATACAAGGTCTTTTTCTCAATTATATTGAGTCCCTATTTGATCTCCATTTGATCTCATTTCTCTCTTGGAGAAAAGATTGATATTATAAAGAGATCTCATTTGTAATTTTTCTTTAATGAGCTGAAATCATCTCACTCCAATGCAGTGCCAATGAACATGTTCCACCAGTAGAAAGCAGCAGTGAGTCACATTTGAGCAGAGAGCTATAAAGTCTCTGTTGAGAAAAGGAAATGAAGACAGGAGGGAAAAGGCTCGGAGAGAATGAGTGAACATGGCCAGAGTTTTAATGAGAGAGAGAATGAGAAAGAAAAAAGGGGAGGGGTGGATGCAGAGAAATAGCTGCATAAGGTGAGGTAGAGAGATGGGATAAAAATGGTGAGGGAGGGATGTCAAAATAGATTAACAGAAAGTTGAAGAGCATGTGGTGATTCCAAGAAATGCCACAAGAAATGCCACAAAATGTCATGAATTTTGGTTATTGAACTATTCACAAAGAATTCATCTGCACCAGTATCTAGACACAATCTCCGCTTTGTTTTGTCTTGTTTTATACTAAACCTGTATTGCATACAAAATTAAACAGACATACGCAACAGAAAACTGGAGAATTGCGAGAGCAATGTCTTCTTATTTCACTTGTCCTGTTCCCCTGGCGAAGCATCTAAGTCATTTTCAATTAGACAGAGTTTCTTCATGCATTCTAATTTTGTGTTTCAGTGATGAATTAAATATAAAATCTTGTTTTTTTCAGACATTAAGAGGACATTTTAGAGCATATGCTACAAATGGCTTACTTATAGATGTCTGTGCATATTTTATTGGAATATGATAAAGTATTGTATTAGATAAAAAAATACACACATCAGATTTTAAGAAAATAACAAAAATGTAATTTAAAATAGATACAAGCATTTGTCCAAGCAAGAATGGGTAGAAAAATCATTAAAAGCAAGCAGGAAAAAAAGAGATGTGTAAACTGACTCATGCTGTGTCAGTGAATAGCACAACTATGAAACAGCAGTCAGTCACTTTATGGGTCTTCGGTGAACTCTAAAAAGCCAGAAAACTCTATAACAAAAAGAAGGATGCAATAAATAGAAATAATGTTAAGATTTCTTTCTTTATACAAAATATAACACCTGTACTAACATGTGAGATGTTCTTATTTACAGTAAAAGATAACTAATGTATTAGTATGCACTTTATTTTTTATGACAGAATGGAATAATTCTTCCATGTTCCAGTTTTCTAAATGCTCTCAATTTATGTCACTACATAAAAAAAGGCTGTGAAACAATTGATCAGAGATAGATTGGATGATTTGACTTGTTTTATGCTCACTGTTAAAAGGGTCTAGTCTCTTGACACTAAAAGCAAGTTCTCTGAAACAGATGTTGTTTTTAAGGTTAACGTTCTATCAAGTTCCCCTTCTGTCACTCACTCGACGTTGAGTCGATGTAGAGACACAAGGGGTCTCTCTTGAGAGCCTCGGTTTCCTCTTTTCTATGAGAAAAAGCCAATGAGAATTGGCGAACAGAATTTGCTTTCACAAACGCTGCCTCGGTTTGATTGCTGCCCAGAGACTCTTTTTCTGCTTTGGTGGACAGCGGAAAGGGAACGCTGTCTCCAAACAGAGGATTGCCCTCTGGATCGTGGATGCCATTGCGTTGGCCTACCAGACCTTGGCCGTGCCCGCCCCTTGCAGGTTCAAGCACACTCAAGGAGAAGTTTGGCATCCTCGTGGGCACTGGCCCGGTCTCGTCCCATGTTTTGTCAGGTCCGAACACGTAGAATTCAGCTGGCCGGGTGTATCGCTTGCGCATAGCGCCTTTCCCCTCTCCTGAGGTGAAGACTTGCACTCTACTTCCCCAGTCAAGTCCACAAGTCACGGACCCTGGATGTCCTTCCTCCCTAGTCCTCTGACTCCGAATTCAGCAGAGGATTTCGCAGCCAGACCCACTGCAGGCACCGAGATGCCTGTACTGGAACAGGTGCTCCACAGGTACTTATTACTCCGGTAACCTCCTGTGATGTATTTTCCGCGGTACGGTCCCCCTGTCGGCGGACCCACGTCTCCTTGGGCAGAGTTCCCTCTGCCCCCGGTCGCTGTGTTTGTAGAGCTCCTCCCCATTGAGGCAGGACCTACCACCGAGGCTCTCAAGAGAGACTCCTGGTGTCACTACATCAACACAATGTCTTGTTCCCTCCATCAAGGAACTGAGGTTACGACAGTAACCAAAACGATTTAGTGCATTGAAATCTACTACCCTACCCTAAACCCTAAACCAAACTGGTAGTGTTATAAAAAGCAAATGTGTCATGAAAAACACAACTGACGAAGTGGTGCTTCTATGACATTTTCGGCTAAGGTGTTGGCTCTTCAGGGCTCATACTTTATTTCATTGTACTGCAAGTGTTAAAATGTATCGCCTTCCAGTCATACACTATACTAAATGTGTTTAGATGTTTATGAACTGATAATCTGCCATTTCACTCTTGATTTCTGTAAAAGGGAATGTAAAGGGATCAATGGAAAGGAGGAGGCGAGAACCGGCTTGACGATATAAATAATGGTTTAATGATAAACTTAAAAGACAACATAAACACACACGACGGACATGTCCGTAAACGATCTCTCTCTCCCGCACGATCCCCTGCAGTCGACCTTTATCCCTCGGAGGCTTAATTAGCCTAATACGGGACCGGGTGTGTAGGATCACGACCCGGCCCCGCCCTCCGCACTGCCACATTCCTCCCTCGTTCTCTCAGGCTGGGGAGCCCCCAGCCATCGTCCTCTTTCAGGCGGCTGGGCTCCTCGTCCCCCGGCAGATGGCCGCAGCTGCTCCGTTGGGGTGGACGGTAGTGGCGAGAACTCTACTACGGCGTATCCTCCTCCTTCCTGGGTTTCCGGCACCAGTGTAAAGGGATCAATGGAAAGGAGGAGGCGAGAACCGGCTTGACGATATAAATAATGGTTTAATGATAAACTTAAAAGACAACATAAACACACACATGACGGACATGTCCGTAAACGATCTCTCTCTCCCGCACAATCCCCTGCAGTCGACCTTTATCCCTCTGAGGCTTAATTAGCCTAATAATAGGGTGTGTAGGATCATGACCCGGCCCCGCCCTCTGCCCTGCCACAGGGAATAAGCCAATTCTGGCCAAGAACGGCCCACTTAGGCCACGTCCTCATTAATTTGTTCAAGTTTGAAATATGGCTGAGACAAATGGGGGTTTGAAACAGCCAGAGAAACAAATTATAAATAGAAACAATAATAAAAGAGACAAATACTGTAATGTTATCTGTGCGTGTATTTATATTTAAACTTTAGTTTGGCTTTTTGCTAGGGAACTTTCAAAATGGTACAGTGGACTCTTTTCAAGGTTGTCCTTTCTCAAAATGCCGCACACAAAAGAAAGACCACAAAGGATGCGCAAACCCTTAATGTGATAAACTGAAAATGAAATCTTTCACTCAAAGGTTATGAACAGCACTGATTTAACAGGATGATGTTTGTAGGGCATGAATAATTTAACCTAGCTGTATAACCTAACCTTAGACGTAAAAGTGAATGACAGGAATTGACATGATCAGACTTATTCTCTATGGCATGATCATCGCCAATCAGGCATGGGTTTGAGAAGGCATTTGAGATTGTTCATCATTGATTGCAGCCTTACAGCATTTCCCTAGAGGTTTCCTGCTGCTGTGTGGTATACAAAGAGAGGTATCATTTGAAGAGCGGCTAATGTATTGTGACTGTTTCCTGCTAACTACCCCTTCACCACATGGGTCACGGCTCTATCAGTGCTGTGTAAATGACAGAAATCTGAGCAGATCTGATTCACACCAACCGAAAACCAACAAAATAGTTAAAGGTAATTTGTAAGTATGAACCGATGTCTCGGCCACCGATATTTATCAGCCAATTATTGACCAAATTTAAACCATCTACAGTGAAAACGCTGATATGAAAAACAGATGGATTATTTATAAATAATTATCATCACACTTTGTTAAAACTCTGTGAATTCAAATGCACAATCCAGAAACAATAATAGCCACAGAATGTAGAAGGGTTTGCACTCCTAAGAACATGTCATATTTATTTTTTAATCATTCTCGGTTTCCCATTAATGAGGAAAAACTGTTGTTACAGACATGACAGTTGTGAAAGCAGCACTTACATACACATGATAAGGTAAAACAATCCAAATGCTCTTAAACCAGCAAACTTTGACATTGGTATGGTATTCATCAAGTCTACAGAATTGACTAAGATTGAAATCACAATGTCTTGAATGATTACTAAACTTTGAAAGCATAAAAATATACTGCATTCTGATATTCAGTTAGCGCTTCAGTTAGCATTGCGTAAGCAAGTGGCACCCTCTAGTGGTGTGTATGGCATTATCTATTATACCACAGAAGAACTTGAAAGGGTGTTTTGTTCCTTTGGTAACTTTGTATTTTTCCAGAATGAGGCTGATATTTCTGTGAAATTGCATAGAACATAATAAAATTAAACAGACATGATCCTAAAGGTCTCTTCTTGCAAGCCCGATAAGTAGGCGGAACTTCTGGTTCGTTTTTGCGCACTGTTCCCAGCAAGGTAATTTGTTTGCAGAGCAAATCATCTGTGAGTTTTGCACTTGTAAAACAGTTATCTGTTGTGACATTTTCTCCAGAGTTCAGAATTGGCTCAATTTCTTCACTACACTGTCTACCAATCCTGTGCATTGCTGATTGCCTTCATGGCCAATGTAGGGTAGCCCATTGAATGTATGCTGTTGCAACATCACACATTAGAAACCTTTTTGTGCCATATTTGTCCTTTTTTGGGGCCATGTGCTGATGAAAGCTGCAGCGTTCTCTGAATGGGATCTGCTGCTCATCAATAGTCACAAATGTGCCAACCATGTAGGGCAGAAATTATTAGTTGACATTATCGACAGTGATTGTCACAACGACATTATCGACATTGATAAAAAATTGTCAACAAAAATTTGAATTGCCATATAGTCGTCTAATTTCATTTAACACAACATGAGATCTTTTGAAATGCTAATGATGACACGGGACGGAGTGGAGACGCTCATCACTGGCACATGCTTGCTTCAGCTAGATTTTGTTTATAGTGATTGCTCGCGACATAGTGAATTATGATATGAGTGTCACAGTGTATATCTTATGGTGAAGAAAATCAGTGATACACAGCTCTATAAAGAAGAAAGAGTTTGTTTTTTGTGAGTTAAAGATGGATCGAAAACAAATGAACAAAAAAGGTGAGAGGGTGTAGTCTTAGCCCTTTATACAATGCAAGAAAATTTTTGGGTTTGTTTTTTTAATATAAATATCTAAAACTCCTTATGTACATTTACTTAAGCAGATATACTGCAGAAGAAAAAATTGTTCTCTGAGAATTTTGAATATAATACTATAATATCATTTTAATATGAACATATTTAAAAATATTGAAAATCCTTAAAACATGATACATTTACCTGAGAATATAAGATATTTAGACTTGATTATAGAGCATATATCTTGAATATGAGTATATATTTCTTTACTGCACTGGCAGAAGTATGAACAAGTGAAAAAATACACTTATCAAAATACACTTATATTTAAGATACATTCTATCAGGAAGATAGGAAGACTTGAGTGAAATTTAAGATGACATGTAATTGATGAATATAAAACAGAAAAGTAATGTCTCTCTTTGGCCTAGGCCCCGTCTATTGGTCCAAAGAAGTTGTAATCGGAACCGTCATATCCTGCTGGAGATAGGAGGCATGGGCGAGGAGCCTAACCCCATGCAGGACGGGACTCATCTGGTGGTGGTGGGGTGGTGGAGGTTGCCGTGTTAGCACACTGAAACAGCAATGTGATAGATTGTGAGCAGATTTATAAAGCAATGGCTTACATGTGATTGGCTAGGATTTACCCAGCTAATGGTGCGATGATGTACAGCTGCTAGTCTTCCTGCTAGAACTACGCTGCGCTTCCATTTCTCTTAAAGTCTAAATGTGTTATATGTTGCTTCTCAAGTTAAATGTATCTTGTTTTAAGGATTTTTAGACAATGTTAAATGGAAAATAAGACAAAAACACTTGATAACAATTGGATGTTTTGCAGTGAAATTTTGTATTAATTAAATAATACAAATCCAAGTAGTTTTTCCCCTTTAATTCAGTAAATATAATTTAGAGGTATTTCTAAAAGATGATTTTATCCTCTTTATTGTTAGTAAGCATGTTTAATACAACCTTTTAAGTCAGGGCACAAGCTGAATAGTCTTTTAAGAGCTAATGATTAATCATTGCAATACAATCGCCCGAATAGTCAAATAATCGTTCTAATAATCGTTAGATTAGTCGGTTATAAAAATAATCGTTAGTTGCAGCCCTACAACCATGTTGTTTTTTTCTTGCACTTTTCATTGAAGGCATTACAGAGAAAATGAAATTTAGCAAATTTGTCATTGGTTTTGTCATTAGATCTTACGTGTGTCATGATCATAAAATCTTATAAATGCTTCAGTCTGCTCAAACCTATTGATGCTGAATGTAGCTTTGAATATTGAATATATGCTTCCCACATTGAGTGCTGGACCAGAGAGATCTCAGAGACTTGTGCTGTGAGTTATAGATACCAAGTAGATAGAGGACTCCTATAACGGCTTTTATCTCAGTTTCATCAGTTTTATCTGCAGTAAATTGGTGAGCCATGTCATGTTTTGCAGATGAGACTTTTATGTGCGTGATACTGGTTGTTACTAATGCATCACTTCCTCATTGTATATCAGGCATTACCACCTTGAGGAACAATGGCAAATAACACTTTTTCAGTGGGTTCCTAACACATCAGAGATTCAAAATTGTTCAGCATGGTCCCATGAACATTATGTGACTGTGGATACATTTTTGCAAAAAGAAATTACTTTCCTAGTCCTAAAGCTATTACCCAGTCCTAAAGCTAACCAATAGTGTTAGCAAAGTGAGAAATTAAAACACAAACAAAATGAGAAATGACAAGAACATTTTCTGAAGCAACCATGTCAAAACATAGCAGTGTGTGGTAATAGTGCAAGAAATGTGTTTATAAAGTCATAATCAGCTGTTTTTGTTGTGATATGTGTGTGAAAGTGAAATAAACGTATCGTTGTTGTGCCTCTAGTGTTAATTTCACCAAGAAACTGTAACGTAATGTAGAATAGGGCAGGTAAGAGTCAGTTTGCAAAAATGTAGTTATAGTGATGTTCATTCTATGAAATATGATATGTTGTAATTGTAGCACAGAAAAAAATACACTATAGCATTCCTCGTGTTACTAGCGACCCTTTAAAAAAAATTTCTTGTTATATTGTTGATAACGAATATATTTAAGAATACGGAGATGGGGGTCTATTGGCAAAAACAAGGTCGCTAACGAATGGAGGTATCCTTTCTGTACTTTTCAGTCAGTTGTTGATCAAAAACAACTAAATATATATATATATATATAGTTGTTTTGATCCAAATATAAAATATATATTGGGGTGTAACGGTTTGAATTTCTCATGGTTTGTTTTGTATCACAATTTAAGTGTCACGGTTTCAGTACGGTTCGATATTTGCTTTGTTCATAAAGAAATATTACTGCCATATCTAAAGAATAAACTATTTGTTAAACACTTCAACAGGTTTGCCCTTAAATAACAATTATTGTTTCACAACATTAACTATAGTTTAACTATGGCATTTGTTGTAATATCATAGTAACCACAATATAAACATGGTTACTCTCATGTTTACAATATATAGAAAATCATCATTACTATATAGAAACTACAGTATTACTGTTATAAAACCATGGTTACTTGTATCAATACCATGATTTCTGCTCAGAAAGTCATGGTGACAGCAGTTATGGTTAATACAATATTACTATAGTAAAACCATGGTTAATTTTTGTCAAGGTCCTTAACTAATTATTTTCTCTAAATACTAAATCAACATTTTAACTTAATACCTGCACTATTACGCTACATGCGTCAACATAAAGTGCACATAAAACTCAACTCAACATATATTAAATATTCAGAAGATGTACATCACTATAGAAGGAATAACCTTGATATTAAAATGCATGCGAGAAGGGATGTAGTGATAATGCTGCTCAAGTATTTTAATAATACGTGGAAATCCCACATGAACAACCCAAGCGTTATTGTTTCACGTCTATTCGAATTAGCACTGAGTGCCTGCTTAAAAACGGAAGGGAGAGTGTGCAGTTTCGGCTCTTTCCCTGGGTGATGTCGGTGTAAATGATTTATCTCGTATCAATGTATTACTATAACTGTATCTTAATGCCATTAATCAAAGCACATTATTGAAGCTTGCGATAGATTACAGCCGCGCGAGGAAAAATGAATAGTGTGCACGTTTTAAATAAATCCTCATGTGCATTATTGACATATAGTACTAGTATACAGCACTCGTGTCGAGCAATGTCTGCAAACAGTGGCTGTTTTGTAAATGTCTTTTGACCATTGCTGTTGTAATTGACAGCAAAAAGAAAATGTTCCCAAAAAGGAGAAATGCAGGGGTCTTCTTTATTAGTGTCTTGTTTTCTCCACTTGCCATTTTCAACTACACACGACTCATGCAGAACAGTGATATCATCAAGTTCACCTATGTAAAACTGAATGAATATCCATCTACAGATCCATTCAGGTGCATTAGCAGCAGCTAATATCTTCGTCACAATATTGGTACATGTTTTTAGTTTACACACATAATTTGTATATATATATATATATATATATATATATATATATATATATATATATATATATATATATATTGTAATTTTAATCAAATTAATTACATGATATGCCGATTAATCGCAATTGCAAATACATATGCTTAGGTTGAACATTTTTAAACTAATTTTTTAACCACTAATTTTTTAGGAAATGCCTGCAAAATATACATTAATCCAATTTTACTCTTACAGAAAAGAGCGATTAGAATTACCAGTGGAAGTGGATACAGAGATCCAACTAATCCTTTATTCATTCAGCTAAAAACTCTGAAATTTTATGAATTAGTAGAGTATAACCTTCTAAAAACCATGTATAAAGCTCATATGGAAAGTTTACCAAACAATCTGCAAAACAAATTTACCAAGAGGAAAAGTGCCTATGAGTTAAAAGGTACTGAGATTTTTACAAAACCCAGGTTCCAATCGGCTGCAAAGGAAAAATGTGTCACAATCAAAGGAGTCAGTTTGTGGAACAGTCTTGATTGTAAAATTAAAACTTCAAAGTCCATTTTTGTGTTTAAGAAGTATGTTAAATTATCAATGTTGCAGAAATATAATACTGCGGAAATAGTAGATCAACTTTATTGATGTAATTTTGTGTTTTGATATCTTGATGAGGAAAAGAGACGGCTGCATGAGACAGCTCAAAAGAACTGGAACTGTAAATGATTTTGTGTTGATAGGGGGCAGACATTATAAGTTTTTACTTCTTTCTGCTCCTTTTCATTCATGATAAATGCTGTCGTTGTATTTGTTTTAAATGAATGAAATAAATAAAATAAAATAATAAATATATATATATTTTAACCACTCCACAGATTTAATTTTAGCAAACTAGTTTTGGCAAGTCATTTAGGACATCTGCTTTGTGCACGCACAAGTAATTTTTCCAAAAATTGTTTACAGACAAATTGTTTCACTTTTAATTGACTATATCACAATTCCAGAGGGTCAGAAGTTAACATACACTAAGATAACTGTGTCTTTAAGCAGCTTGGAAAATTACAAAAAATTATGTCAAGCTGTTAGACAGTTAGCCAGTTGGCTTTTGATAGGAGGTGTACTGAATTGGAGGTGTACCGAATTGGAGGTGTACCTGTGGATGTATTTAAGGCCTAGCTTCAAACTCAGTGCCTCTTTGCTTGACATCATGGGAAAATCTAAAGAAATCAGCCAAGACCTCAGAAAAATAATTGTGGACCTCCACAAGCCTGGTTCATCCTTGGGAGCAATTTCCAAATGCCTGAAGGTACCACGTTCATCTGTACAAACAATAGTATGCAAGTATAAACACCATGGGACCACGCAGTCATCATACCTCTCAGGAAGGAGATGCATTCTCTCTCCTAGAGATGAACGTAGTTTTGTTCAAAAAGTGCAAATCAATCCCAGAACAACAGCAAATGACTTTGTGAAGATGCTGGAGGAAACAGGTAGGGAAGTATCTATATCCACAGTAAAACGATTCCTATATGGACTTAACCTGAAAGGCTGCTCAGCAAGGAAGAAGACAATGCTCCAAATATATATATATATATATTATACACTACCGTTCAAAAGTTTGGGGTCACTTGCCTGAAAAGTTTCTCATGGATTATATTATATTTAGGACTAGGTGATACAATCCCTTGTGTGTTGCACATACTTTGAGGCCTTGCTGTTATGAGTGGGAAGGATGATGACATCTCAGGGTTTTCAAGTGGGCACCCGCCTTCTTCAGTGTTTCACTGATGAGCCCACTACTAGAGGTCAACCGATTAATCGGTCGGCCGATTAATCGGCCGATTTTTTGAATTTTTTTACATAATCGGCATCGGCCAATATCCACGCATATCAAGCCGATTATTAGGCAGGTGCACCTGTGGGCAGCCTAGTGTTGTTGTGGAACACGTGTTCAACGCACACTGCCCCTAGAGTCATTTTCCAGCAGAGTGAGCAGACCTCATCCAGTGCTAAGTTCCTTGGAGAAAACAGTAAGGATTACATTTGTATAACTTCTTTATATTTAATTAAAAACTTTTGATATGTTACTGCCAACTTCAAGAAAAAACGCGATAGGCGACATGACGTTCGGCTACTTTGGATATTGATAGCGTAGTTGAAGTTGCATTATCACAGCAGAAGGGTTGCTATCATGTCACAATAAGTAAGCAAGAATTTTGCAATTACAGACAGTGAATCTGAGACTTTTATTTGTTCTGTTTGTGTGTCTTATATTTGAGAGGGTTGTCACTCAATGCAGAGAAATAAGTAATATAAAAGCTACAAACGCGCTATAGGCTATTGAAGGACTGGCTTTGGTAAGCTCGGACGTTATCGCTTCTGCTGTCGGTACTGGAGAAATTAAGAAAATACATTTATTATTGCTATAAAGAGAAAGTTATTTTATCTCGCCAGCCATTTCTATGTATAATAATATGAAACCATTTGTCTGTGATGCAATTTAGCTATTCACAGTCAGAGAGAGAGAGAGAGAGAGAGAGAGAGAGATCTCACGCGGTGCCACAGCGAGCACAACACAGCCCTGCATAATGAGTGACAGAACTAAACATTCAAACATAGCCTGGTTTAGATCTGTGATATTAGTCTGATTTTATTTTAGATTTCGCCTTCCAAAGATTATAAAAATAATATTTATACATAAGCCGCAATCTGTCTAGCACAACGTCCTTCCCTTCACAGCGGTGCACTGACATTTCTCCCTAAAACTCAAACTTAACGTCAGAATCAGCACGATCGGTGATTGTTGTAAAATGCAGTTTAGCTACTGTTGCTGAATTGCGGGACGCGTTTAATAATAAATAGAGCGCAAGCTCCGAAACACACCGCAATGAGACAAGCAAAGTATAGGCTACTTTGGGTTTCATGTGCGCGTCTAAACGATTAACTACAAAAATATATCAAAACGACTGGCTTGGAGATTCACTTAAACACAGATTATGTCTTAAATGGACGTAGTTATGGAAATAGTTAGGGAGAAAATATGCTGCATCAAGAGCCTATTAGACTCGGTCTTAAAGGGGAAGCGTCCTAATAAACATGTGACGATTGAGCCATTACTGCGAATCAAACAACAAAAGGCAAAGAGAAAATCACTTACAGCTCTTTAATGAATAACTTCTGCATTAATGCGCATTAATCTATCTATGATAAACTATGCAGTGTTATTTTACAATTGATAACTTTATTAGATTTCTTTTTAGACCACGCCTGAACAGTAATGTTAGTAGACCTTCCTGAAATTAAATCACTGTGCCTATATAACGTTTATCTTTGTGTAATTGTTTATCTGTTGTTTAATATATATATATATATATATATATATATATATATATATATATATATATATATATATATATATATATATAACAAAAGAACCGTTAAGAATACAGTTGAAGTACCGGATCGATAAGCAGTATCGGTAAGATAGTAATACCATTAAAACCTTAACGATACACATCCCTAGTTATGCCTGTGCTTCTCTTGGATGCTCTGAATATTGGATTACGTGTCTGAATTGCCCCTTAATTAAAGCTGCATTTGGATCTCAACCTTCGTGTCTCTGAGCAGTTTCGTAACACCTGCTTTGTTTATTTAATATATTTGTTATACATTATTTATACAATATGTTTTCACATTATACATTTTTAATTTAAGTGTACAAGTGCAGATTGGTCAAGTGTTCAGTAAATGTATTTGTTGAGAAATTTTGTCTATCTTAAGTAATTATTTGTGTTACATTTTATCTTTCAAATAAAAGGTTCAAATAAGAGGTTAAAAACAAGCACATATCGGCCAAATATCGGCCAAAATAAATCGGCAGCATTAATCGGCCATCGGCCGACCCGGATTTCAAAAGATCGGCATCGGCCTGAAAAACCAATATCGGTCGACCTCTACCCACTACACCTCCAGAGGGTTCAGCAATGGCTTGCCCTTTCGGCTGCACTAGAATCTTGCCGTTGGGCCTGGCCTCGGATTCCCATGTCCTTAAGCAGCCTGCTAGTTGACATGCCTACGAAGCCTCTGCAGCCAACTTCCACTGGACAAACCTTATCTTTCCAGCCATTTTGTTCAGCGTCGGCTGCCAGCTCAACGTACTTAAGGCTATTCCGTTCATAGGCCTCATCCACAGCATCCTCCCAGGGCACTGTAAGCTCTATGATGTATGTGGTGTGAATTGAGGTGGACCAGAGCACAAGGTCCAGTCGGTTGTGGCGATCTCAGTTGGGAAGCAGAGCCTCTGTTCCAGGTCCGCCAGTAGCTTCCAGTCCCGTGCCGCTCCCAGTTGCCCGGTCTCTGGTTTTGAAGCCAGCCTTGGGTTGCTTTGCACCTTCCCGGACAAACTCTCTTGGCGATGCAGGATGGGATGACTGAGGAGGCTGAGCGTTAATGGCTGTCCGTCTGCTCTCCAACATAGCTGCTAGTCACTTCAGCTCTTGGTTGTGCCGCCAGGTGTAGCGGCCTTGTTTAAGGCTATTCTTGCAGCCAATGAGAATGTGCTTCAGGTTTGCTGGGGATGGACAGAGTGGGCATGTATGGTCTTCGTCGTACCATTGGCTGAGGTTTTTGGGAGATGGCAGGACATCATATGTGGCTCGTATAATGAAGCTGGTTCGAAATGCTTCCATGTCCCACAACTCCTTCCAAGAGAACTTTCTCTTCTCAACTCCCTCCCATCTCATCAACTGTCCTTGCTTTGATTGAGAAGCCAAAATTGAAGGCACCAGAGCTTCAACCTGCCAGGAAGCAAGGACTTATCGATACTATCTAGGCTGTTGGTGATGTCCTGCCTAAGCTGGTCCACTTGATCTGTGTCCTTGAGGGTTGCATAAAAACCATAATTAATTAATAGAATTAGCTGAGAGATAATTTCTTTCAAATGTTAGCAAAATTGATATCATAACTGTAATATACCCAAATGAATCAGAATCGAATGGGAATCAATAGCTTGTGATTCGGAATTAAATTGAATTGAGAAATATGTATCAATACCCAGCACTATAGGCGACCAGTAATCAGTATTATATTTTCAGCTGGGAGATTTGGCTGCAGATATTCCCTCTCAATCTACCTGCACCTGTTTGGTGCACAGCTGAGCAGTTTCAGAGCATTGCTCATATTAATTCATGTAATTCATGAAAATGGTGCTAGAGAAACTGGCAACAATTCCATTATTGTACCAATACAAACAACATCACGACATTTTGTATCATATAACACAGTTCATTGTTCAGCCTACCTCTTCTGTATCTTATTAATCTACCAGTTGTGTTTGGTAGAGAGATTTCAAGAGCATATTTTAGAACTTGTCATGCTTTCTGATTACTTATAATTATGTTACTGATTTGGTGGAACTTCTTGTTCAAGTCTATTTATGTTTTTGCCTGCGTGTGTGCATGTAAATGTGTGTATGCGCGCACAATACGTGAATCCAGGTATTTTCCAAGTATTACAGCGGTGCGAACATAAATTAGACGATGCTCAGTGGGCGCAAGGTGCGGACACATTGATTTAATCTGCATATATATGATTTACACTTTCTCTTACTGATGAAACATTGACGCACACACTTCAACATGCCCCACATGTGTTTGAAGAACTGAGAGCGGGTCTGGATTTTCATCAAAATGCATCTAAAGCTTATTGGCTCTGTAAGAACAAATAACTATACAATAATGCATGTGTGTGATTGCCTAAAACCCTATTTGCCATATGGGTGGCATTTCTGATTTAATAACAAGTGGGTATCTATTGATTCCTCAACACAGGATCCATAATGTACCACGGTTTAGCATCAGAATGAATTCAGGCTTGATTTGAGAGGCTGATACAAATGGCACTTACTCATGATCAGCTGTCAATGAATGAGATACCTGTTCTATATCTCTGTCCTAATATACTCTTGCTCTCTCACCTGTCTTTTAAATATGATACAGTCAATTATAAGGTTTTTAGAGTATAGATACAGTATACTGTAGGTTTAATTTTGAGACAATTTGAGAAAATGTTTCTAATTAACATGTTTCTAAACTCAAGTAAGCACCTTGAGTGTGTTACTTCATCTGTTGTGTCTCTCATCTGTGATAAGCCTTAATGCTGAAGTTGTTAGTTTAACTCTTATTTCCGAGCTGTAGTGTAGTAGCAATCAGAGTTATCATGGAGTGAGAGACAATGCCGATGACTTAAAAAAATAAAGCTCACTGACTGACATGGCTGACACTGACAACTTATGCCTCCTACACACTACACGACTTTCAAAGGTGTCGGATTGTGGTACCGTTCATATTACACAACTGTCTGTCTTGTCATGGAAGTCGTAGAATTTCAAATTAGACGACAGGGGTGAACACATTACAAAACATTTCACTATTGATGAATCCACAACGACTCTGCCTGGACACCAAATTACGTTTCACAACAGAGTACATGTGAGAAGTGATACGAGATACGAAAACAAATGCATGATCATATGTTATGCATTTCAGAATATAATGTGTATGTTTTTAATCATATTTTTATTG
Source organism: Xyrauchen texanus (assembly GCF_025860055.1). Taxonomy (NCBI): domain Eukaryota; kingdom Metazoa; phylum Chordata; class Actinopteri; order Cypriniformes; family Catostomidae; genus Xyrauchen; species Xyrauchen texanus. Next base: position 8,781,690 of record NC_068320.1, on the reverse strand, counting down.
GTTACAATATGAAAAAGTACCTCCTACGGTAAAATCTACCTATTTGCTTACCTGACTGTTCAAGAGAATTGCCAATTTCTCTCCAACTATTCTCTTTCTCCAACCGGTTGTGGTACAGTTCAGATGAAATATCAAATAGGCACTGGTGCTCCTGCCAATGTTCCACAAATTTCTCCTCTTTTTCTTCGGTCCAATGAGACTTTCTTGATACCGCAGCCATGCTAGTTGATGTTCTGTTGCAGGTACATCAGGACTCCTCCCACTGAAACTTCCCGTGCCCCATTTCTTGCTCTCTCATTGGCTGTAGGTCAACGCTGCAGTTGTATTCAGTCAAAACACATTTCACATTGTGCGATTTGGATTCGCAGACGGGTCCAGATATTTTAAATTCTAGATATCTTGCTGACATCTGTGAAGCGTCGGTGCTTCTCTCAAATTGCGTCTTTGATAGTTAATACATTGCGATTGTCAATCACAGGAGCGAGCTGCGATTTGGCTATGATTCCAGGCTTTTTGATCAGCGATCTCCCCAAAACTGTCGGCGAGCGAAAATCGGCCTTAAAATTGTGCAGTATAAACTTGGCATTAACTGGCTCACAGTCAAAAATGTAAAGACACTCATTTAGCTGCTTTTTGACATCTGCGCTGCTCTTACACTTTAGTTTAGAATGCCACAAACACAAGCAGAGGGATACAAATTGTAATGCGTCCGAGTGCTGATGGTGGGGGCATCAGTGCTCTTTGAATGGATCTTGTCCAGTCAAATTCGAGGACTATTACTATATATATATATATATATATATATATATATATATATATATTCCTCTCTATTTCGATCCACAAGAGTCATTCAATATAGAAACATTGATGTCCTCTGCAATTTTAAACAGTATGTATCCAATGTGGAAACTCTGATAAAAGGTAAGCACTTGAGTGCTGTAATAAATCAGCCCCCTTAGACAGCTCATATGGGGGCATTTTTGTTTAACCTTTTTTTACCATATTTTTTTCTAGCCTTATGGCTCTTTCATAATTTATTATGTCAAATAATTTAATAAACATTTTTTTTTTTAAATAATTACAAAATTGAATGATCTCTACATTGCATAATGTGCATTTTTACTGAAACTTTCATTTTCTCATTCACATTTTTCCAAATATTTCGGCTGAAGATCCATTTATCCTTCTTTGAGTCTAAATCGATATGCAATCAGATTACCCATAGTATTTCAATATTACAGCAGCACTTTCAGCAAAAGTGCGAGATGTACTTGCGTGTCGTTCCGTTATGGACTCTGTTATGATCGTGGATTGTTGTTGTCTTGATGGATGATGAGGTGGGCTTTTGCAAGAAAGACTTGGGACTCACGTTGCGTGTGTGTGACCCATAGAGCAGAGAGTGAAAGGCTTTTTCAGGAATTCAGGTCCCGAGTTTCCTTGGACTCTACTTGGCACGGAGGCTGCAAGCCACGATGGCAAGAGCACGGAGGATGAGGAGCTGCAGAGGAAGTGAAAGAAGCAAGAAAGCCTTCTTCCTTGGTTGGAAACTGAAATTGGCCACACCCCAAAGGTGTCTTAAGCCAATCAGAAGTGGCTTTTCAGAGTCACATGGTCAAATGATCTGTCCTTTTCAAAGTTGATTTACAATCCTTTGTGTGGAGGATTCTTACAAATGTCCCGCTCAAAATAGTGCATTTTTAATCATGAACGTTTATATCTTGGATACAACTGAATATATCAAATTAATGAACATAAACATTCCTGAAATGCAGAAAGAATTTCAACGATAGTAAACATGAGGCGTTTTATCCTGTATAGTTAACATTCTTAGTAAAAATTACATAACACAAGATTAAAGATTAAAATCATCAATTTGTCAGTTATAAAAGTGATCACAGGTCATAAAGTATTTTCAGAATTATCTAGCAAGGCAAGGTATTGTGTACATTTTGGGTCCAAATGCATTCTGTACATTTTAGAGGGTTAAATCACAAGTACTGGTACTTTGTGTGAAATGTTCATGGATTCCTTTTTAGCTGCTGTTTGCAGAATATTGATCACTATGTATTGTGATCTGATGAGTCTAGTTTAAGTGTAGCAAATTGGTTTGTATCGAAGGACAAAACAGAGTGTGTTTTAAGCCTTTCCCAGGGTTTTCAGGGAGTGTGTTCACTGTCTTTTATTGGCCTTAACCTTTGCCCTTAGAGTCTCTTTGCCGAGATGGTCTTGATGGCAGATCAGGCGATAACCATTAAATGTGGGGTATTTCCTCAGAAGCATGAAGTTCTCAAGTCATGTGCTATCTGGACAAGTCCCTTTTGTTAGTTGACCAGATGTGAGCTTCAGCTAGTTTTCTTACACCTAGTCAAGAAGAATCTTTTAATTTATGACATTGGGATGGGTTTTCTAGATTCAAGTCGTATTGCAGAAATTGTTCGCTCTTCTGCACCTAATAAACTACAAGCCTACAAAACAAATGCACTGACACAGAGGAGTAGATGACAGCATTTCTCCAGATTTGGAATCAGGAGCTTATAATAAAACTTAGCAACTCCTTCGAGCAACTCCTTATTCAGAGATATGAATCATACACCAAAATTGGTTAAAGTTCAGTAAAATAACTACTGTTTCATTAATAACATTTTATTTAACATCAAAGCCATTTAACATATACATATATTGTTTTTGTTAATATTATTATTATTAACTACATTATAGCATTTGGGATTTTTAGTGCAGGAGCACGACACCGAACTGATGCAATGGAGTGCCCGTCTGTGTGACTCTGCAACATCTGCACAATGGATGGCACGAAACAAATAATGTTCAGTGAAAATTCTAATTAATTCACAATGGATATATTAATTTAGAACTATGTAAGATTGCAGGGGATTACATTTTTTTTTGCACAGAGCTAATTTCAGACTCTGGATGGAACTAGAGATGGAGATGAGAGACGTAACCGATGTTTATGCGTCTCTTCGACCATGCAGCTGCTACATTACACAAACATTTTTGCTACTCTACCTTTCTTGCAAATGTGCTGCGTTATGAATAATGAGGGAGCACCAAGATATGAAAGGTGCACACGCTTGCAATGTTAACTTTGTTGATTATAAACAGGAATCGTAGAGTTTTATTGCATCGCTCGCTTACGGAGAATTAACAGGTTTACACACCTGTAACATCTTAAGTTCAGTATCTATGCATCAGAGCACTTTCTAACTGTATGCACAATTCTGACAATGCTGACAGCTGAACGATGGAGAAAGAAAGAGACTGAGTGGATTTATTTGTGCAGCATCTTGAATTAGAGTTGTTCTTGTTTGGGCATCTCTGATCTACATTAAGTGAATTAGAAATATGGAACAAACTATCAGTTATGATAACACCAACACACTAAACCCGATTCTGTGCTCACTGCATAGCCTACTGGTCAATGAATTGAAGACATGTATGAAACATTTTTGATACCTGAGTTGTTGACTATGAGCAAGTTTCCACCATAGCTTTTGCTTTACCAATGTTTATTGCACAAATTGTATAAGGATAAATAATTTTCAGAGCTTCAAAACAATGAGTCATTTTGCGAAGCAATTGGTTCAGTGTATTGCAAGTTCAGAAAGCTTTGTTTCTTCCATTACTCGTGAAAAGTGCTAGTTGCATACTCAGTGTTTGCCACAAGGGGTGCTAAAGCAACTAATAACAGATGCCTTCTTCTAAAGTCATGTGACTGTCATGGCGGAGCAGCAGTATGGATGCTTCTCATTTCCTAAATCGTGCATCCTCGTTTCCTCGGTCCTCCATCCTCAAATCCACCATCATGAAAGATGTATCGATTCTCTAACTGCACCTCGAGGAGGTGAGGTTGGAGGCCGCAGGAACCTTCTTGAGGAGGCTTGAATGAGGAAGCACAGGTGGATCCTATGCAGAAATCTTTAGTGTTGATGCATGCATAAATTCTCATCCCCCCCCCTCACATCTGGTTTTAATTCATGTTTCACCTTTGTGGTTCAAATGAACAATATTTGTCACATATTTCCACAGTGCATCTTGAATTATTAGGAATAATTATGAATAAATTAGTGAATCAAGTTTTAACAACAAAACAGCTAGCACTCTGAGAATACAGCTGCGCAAATAGGGCACGCTAAAGTGATGTGTGTGTTTTAAAGGACATTTCATTTTATGAATACATCTTGCTTCAATTCCTCCATTCTTGTGTCCTTTCCTTTTATCGTTTTCTTGTTTCTTAAGAGGGTGACTCTTGGAAATGAGGAAAGGATGCACGGAAAGGAAACGAGGATGCACGATTTTAGAAATGAGAAGCACCAATTGAAGACAATTCTGGCCTTGTTAGTTGAAGTTGTTTATAGCTGCTAACCTAACATTTGAAGCACCCTATAGTACTAAGGTTTGTTACTACCACAAAAACAAATTTTACATATGTACAAAAAGACTGTTCGTTTTCAGTGCACCTGGCCTTGCATTCACAGCTGCGTACTTGTATAAAGTATGTTTCTGGCTTTTTTTAGGCATGTGTGCAGACTAAAGAAATTGCAAATACATTTCTATAGACCTTAGTCAGGGTAGACACCATATTGAATTTTATGTGAATGTGGATTATGTGGTCTGTACAATGGCATGCAATGTATAAAGATCTCTTTTTTTGTTTTGTCAGCTCAACACAAATTTAAAGGAATAGTTTACCCAAAAATTTTAATTCTGTCATAATTTACCTGAATAATCTGATAACATAAAATGTTTTCAGCGAAAAACTTGATGTCTGTTTTCCGTTCATGAGTGTATAAATTTTTAGTGCTAAAAATAACATAATTGTGGTGTAAACACACAAGCCACTATGAACTAGCTTCTCTCATAGTGTTCATGGATGCATACATAACCTGGTTCAGGCATAAAACTCTAAATGGTGCAAGCTGTTATGCTCTTTGATCTTGTTATCTGTTAGCCAATCAGCTTGCTCACATGTGATATGTCAAGCCAATCAGCTAACATGGTGTAAATTGGTGTGCAATCGGATAGGCAATCAATGTGCATACTCTCTCTTTGTCTAACATTTAAATTTCCTCAGTTTGCAAGGAAGCCAGTTTTACTGTAGCGTGCTGCAAGAGTTTTCTCTGAAACCCTCCTCCTCCCCAGGTTCAACTGTCTAGATCTGCTACATGGGGATTGTATTTATGTCTAAATGTGCAACAGCATGTCATACATACTTTATGCAGCATATTTTGTGTTTTTATAATTGTGCAGCAGCAGCAACAGCATGTCCACATGCTTAACTCTGTATGTCTGTGTATGTTTTAGCAGTAGCAAGTCTCCATACTTGCACTCCAGCAGCAGCAGCAGCAGTGTAGCAGATTTAGTCCGCCAAGACCAATATCCTATCAATATGTCATACCTATAGCCTAACATGTTAATACATACCATGCTTAATCTTTCAGAGAGTTATCATGACTGAACTGATCTCAAGCTTTTTCCCAAAAAAATTACTTAAATTTCAGATTGTCTCTCACCAAAAGCTTTTTTGGAACGACACGACACAAGAGTGAAATTATTACAGTTTCTTTTTGTTTTGTTTATTTCGGGTGAACTATCTCTTTGAATAATTGAATTGACTTTCAATCCATCGCCATCTTGTTTTCATTCCTGTCGATAACTGCATGAGGTCCATAGACATATGTTTCAGATTGAATCCTCTACTTTTTAACCTAGCAAACATATTCATCAGTTGGAACAAATACCTTGATGATAATTGCCCTCCTGTGGTAAAATCCAGATGATTATGGTGTTAGTATTACTTCTGGCTATCCACCTCACAGCACACACTCACATAAGCAAGCCTTGCCATGCTATAGCATAATTACCTCTAGACAAATGGATTTGCGCTGACCATAGCTGAATTTACAATTAGCTTGCCCTGACCCACCATCCCCAATCAATACAAGTCACTTTATGTCTCCATTAATGAGATTCCAGCAACAATGCATTGTTAGAAAAAGTTAATGGGCACTCAAGCAATACAACTCTATAAGAGTAGGACACCTGTGTTGCTCTTCAATGGGACATAAAGAGGCTGAATTGTATTGGATGCAATTCTGGGATTGGAAAACATAAAACAGACTGCAAATGCAGCATAATGTTTCAGAAAGTATATTAAAGGAACTGTAAGCATTTTCTTTAAGTAATGGGAAAGAATTCATCATTATTATCTTACATTTCACTCTCTGCCTGTCTATCATTTTATGTTAAAAATATGGTTATCAGGAAGCTGAGAGCATGGTTGATACAAAACAATCAAGTATAACAGCATATTTAGCTTCATAAATCACTGTGTAGTTTGTCATACAAGAACATTGTTTTACTACCATTGCTCATGAAAGTTTTGGCAACACTGAGATAATGCATTGCTGCTGCTCTGCTCCATATCTAAAGGTATTTTTGTAGGCGGGGTTTTGGAAAGAGGGCGCGGCGCGTGTCTATTTCAATGGAGGACGTCAGGTTTTCAAAGTGGCTATCAGAGTTTACAGCATTGCTGCCTTGCACACACTGTACATTTAATGTCTCTAATGGAATTCCCAAAATTTAATACTGAAATTCACCTTTAAAGTTTCCCTGCCAGCAGGGATGAATTTAGCTCTATTTCATAATAAAAGTAGAGGTGCGGGTGATTCTTACAGATTGCTTGAGAGATAAGTTGGTTATGCATGACAGATTTAGCTGTTTCCTTGACTTATTCATCTTTAGTGCAGACTGAAATCTACATGTTTAAATGTAACCCCTTATGTGAAGGCACAGTCTCTTAAATAATGATATCTTCTAAATTTGTTCCTGTTAGGCACTTCCTGTTGTTTTCTGTTTTTCCTTTTTTTCTTACATTTCTCTACTGTCTTGTAATTTCACTTCTCTAGCAGTGTACTATTCTGGTTATCTATTGAATTACCGTATTGCGATTCTTCTAACATTGTAGGCTCCTTTATGATACATTACTTGTGTTTTTCCACATTTACAAGTCACTTTGGATAAAAAAAATGTCTACTGAATGAATACATTTAAATTGTATGAACACTCAGCTAAACAGTTTTTGGATTACTGTTTCTGGTAAATGTACCTTATCTGTTATTCATACATGCAAGTTTTTCCATCTGACAGCGAAGGTAATAAAGGACAGGGAATGAATACACCACATGCATGAGTTTTTGTCCGCCATTATTTCCCCCGATTTTAAGGTGCAACTAGTCCCAAATCTCAGAGATTACCATTGGTCAATGGAAGCCTTCATCAGTTGAGAAATGTTTTCTACTTTTGGTCACATGATGGAGTTTCATGATAGGAAACTGTAAAGGCATTCAATGGAAAGGAGGAGGCGAGAACCGGCTTTTCAATATAAATAATAGTTTAATGGTAAACTTAAAAGACAACATAAACACACATGACGGACATGTCCGTAAACGATCTCTCTCTCTCCCGCACGACACCCTGCAGTCGACCTTTATACCTCGGAGGCTTGATTAGCCTAATACAGGACCGGGTGCATAGGATCATGACCCGGCCCCGCCCTCCGCCCTGCCACAGAAACATCTCAAGTTACTTAACTGTAACCCCTATTCACTGAAAAAGTGGAACGAGATGCTCTGCTTGATTCAGCGCTTTGGGAATGATTTTCGAGTGACCAGCTGTGAATATGTGTGCAACAATTCAATTAAATTGACTAGAACCTTTATAGCCTCTGTTGGTGACATCATCAGAATGCGCCAGTACCAGGGCTATAAATAGATGTGCCACAGGTGCATTGTCATGTATATTTGTCTGATGAGCAGTCCTGGGACATCCTCAGTGTGTCAATGAAGCACAGCATCTCGTTATGGTTTTTCAGGGAACAAGCGTTACAGTTAAGTAACCTGAGACATTCCCTGTCAAAAACTACACTTAATGCTGCATTTGATTCAGCACTTTGATAATGAGAATACCCACGCCGCCGCACTATGGGTGTCTGGACCCCTTACGGTTGTGAAGATAGTGATCACAAGAACACGAAAAGGTCTCAGACATGAACTTGTAATGTTGACTCAAGGATGTGTCATGAACATCCAATCTATAAAATCTTATGAATGTGTGCAGAGAGGACCAGCCTGCCACATTACAAACATGCTGCAGAGGGGCACCCCCTGCCAAAGCTTTAGAAGAAGCAATCCCCTGGAAGAATGAGCCCTCATGCCTACTGGTGAAGCTTGACCACATGCCTCATAGGCAAGGGCAGTAGCGTCCCTCACCCAATGTGACATTGTCTGTTTTGTGGCGGCCGCCCCCTTGTTACGGCCCCATGAAAAACAAATAGTTGCCCTGACTTACGCCACCGGCAAGTATGGTGGACGTAGGCCTGAAGAGCACGAACTGGACACAGTCTGAAATGTTTCTCCTGATCCGGCGGAGGACAGAAGGCCTCAAGAGTGACCGGATGTACAATCAAGAAAGGAACCTTAGGCAGGTTGTCAGGATGAGGATGCAATGCTATTCCTGCCATTCCTGGGGCAAAGTCTAAGCAGGATGGCAAGACAGACAGAGCCTGCAAGTCCCCAATTCTTTTCATAGAATAGCCATAAGAAAAACATCTTTAGAGTCAGGAGCTTGTCAAATACCAACTCTAGAGGTTCTCAACCAGACCCTCAAGGACTATAGCTAAGTCCCATGAAGGGATCCTGGTTCTAACAGGAGGCCTCAGTCGCCGAACGAAGCGATTAAGCAAGGGATGCAAGGGCTATCTCGTCATGGAGTTCTTCAAAGAAGAGGAGAGACTGATTTTGTGTTCCCTTCCCCTGGCCACCAGACAGAAATCTGTCTTCTAGTTTTGATCGGTTGGGTGTCTCTTGTGCAAGTGGCCAGTCTAGCTGTAATCTGGCCACCGCACGAGTAACCACCTTGAGTAATTCCTCAAATGCTTTATCATTACGTGAGGAACATTCAGAGGTTGGCAACTCAAAGTCCACAGACCCAAGAGATTCATCGTCCCCCTCGTAAACTGAAGAGGCGCCGGGGCACGCTTCGAGAACACCTGACAATGCACCTCTGGCACATCTATTTATAGCCCTGGTACTAGCGCATTCTGATGATGTCACCAACAGAGGCTATAAAGGTTTTAGTCAATGTCATTGACGTGTTGCACGCATATTCACAGCTGGTCACTCCAAAGACATTCCCAAAACTCTGAATCAAGCACACATTAAGTGTAGCTTTTGACAGGGAACTTGCGTTTTTCCTCTCCGTCCTTCCGATGAACCATCCTCATTGAGATCAATGTATTCGAAGCATTTGCTGATGCAGTAAATTCTAGAGTGTAGGTGCCCTAACTCAACCACTGGCATACGTTTGGGGCGGGACTATGTTTTAGTTCGACCAATGACAGGTGAAGGGTGTATTCATAAAGCAATGTTTATTTTTACAGATCTGTTTTTGGCGCTAGTGGCAAAACAGCTTTGAAGTGCAATGTAAATCATTTTGAGTTTTTAACCCTATAAAGCCTGACATATTAAATAATAGTCAAAAAATTATATATTCTTTAAATGGAGCATTTATTTATTTTTTTACATATAAACAAAATAAAAAAAAACGGACATGTCCGTTAACGATCTCTCTCTCCCGCACAATCCCCTGCAGTCGGCCTTTAACCCTCACGGAGGCATAATTAGCCTAATACGGGACCGGGTGTGTAGGATCACGACCCAGCCCTGCCCTCCGCCCTGCCACAGTCCTATTTACAGTTTTACAGCCTTTAAAATGTTGCTTTCTTAAAAGATTGAGGCTGATATCTTGAGCTGTACATCCTGTAGTCACTGCTAATGTGCTGGTCAGCAGGATCTCTCAGTGGTTGAAAATATGCAACACATGCATGTTTTGAGAGTTTTTAGAAGAATATGAAGTCGGAATGAAGTCTGATTCCCTTTACAGCTTATTCTGGCTAAGAATAAAAAAGATAAAGAAAAAGACCGTCTGACCAACATGTAAAGAACAAAGTTTCTTTTTGTTTTATGTGATGTTTATGGGCAGGTTAATCTACCTGTATAGATTTCCACCATATGGCTCTTTTGCAGGGCAGTGGCTGAAGTCATCTTTAAATGAAAGACTAATTAAGAAGCATTCCATTGATTCTCTTCTGTCTTTCTCTCTTCCCATCCCATCCCATCCCCAGTCCTCTTCTCTCGTTGCACGGGAAAAACAAATCAATAGTTGATCCACACAGAAGCTGAGATTCATATACCAGCAGAGACCCATTTTTAACACATATGAATGAGGGAACAGAGTAAGAATCTTTGTAAAACTGTGTACAATATCTTTTGTCAGCAGAATTTCTGTTTCTGGATGAATTACGCTTGTTTTCAATTAACTGAAATCAGTGTTGGGTGGTAACATGTTACCAGTAACGCATGTATTTAATCAGATAAATTACGCGTCAAGTAACACAATATCTTTTTTGATTTTAGTCTATAATGTCAGAGTTACTTTTTAGGTAGAGTGTGGACACTCTACCTGAAAAGATCTGCTTTGAGAAAAAAATCTGATTTGCCTGCAGTCTGGACATAGTGTCTAAAATATTCCCAACATTTGTTTGTTGCTGATTCATGAAACAAACTTTGAAGCTGTATGCGATCAACCAGTGGTGTATGTACTAGTGCTGAATGATTAATTGCATTTGAGATAAAATCGAGATATTATAAAACGAGATTTTTTAACCGCAAAGGCTGTGATTACACACTGGTCATGGGACACGCGAGAGTAAACCACTCTGCAGAGGAAGCATCAAATTGGCCTGTTGTACAATGGCTTCAGGCTCGACAGAACCTGACACTGTTGAAACTAGTGTCAAAGAGAAACAGTATGTCAGTTGTGTAGGACTATTTTGGCTTTAAAAAAGAAGATGCTGCGCAGCGTTAGGTATTGTGCAAAACCTGCCTTGCTAACGTTGCTACCTCACAAGGCAACACTTCTAACCTGTATCAGCACATAAAAAAACACCACTAAGCCATGTGCGATAGTTGCATGGCTAAAAAGCCGAACACCAGTGTGTCAAGTAAGCCACATACCATCCGACAGGTATCACTGACCGAAATGTTTTTAAGCGTAACTCCATATGAACGTACTTCAAAAGATTCAACCAGAATTCAACCAGATCGAATGCAGCACTCAGGTCTAACAAGACCAAAGCCATGGATTTCCCTGAATCAGTCTCGGTGAAAATATTGTTTGAAACTCTTAAAAGAGCCGATTCGGAACTGTGTAAGTGTTTAAAACCAGATTGAAAGCTTTCATGTATAGAGGTACATGTCAAATATGATTGTAATTGAATCAATACCACTTCCTCTAGAATTTTCTAAATAAAAGGTAGTTTAGAAATTGGGCAAAAATTAGACAAAGTGGAGGGATTAAGGTTTTTTTTTTTTTTTTTTGATACCACAGCATATTTAAGGCAGTTTGGGAAAGAACCAAATAGCTGGACATTTGTTAATGACCAGCTAAAGGGCAGGACCAACATTGTCAATTTGTTTAAGGAAATCAGGAAGAATAACTTCCTGGGGACATATTGTTGGCTTTATGTGACCTACAATTTCCCTACATAAGCCCAAGTCAATAGTCTTAAACTCAGACCAAGTGACATAGCATAGTGAAACGTCGGGCAAAGTAAAATCCAAATGCGAAATCTGAGATCTTTAAATTGTAATCTTCTCTATAAAAAACCTTCCAAACTTTTCACAGAGAGAGACAGAAGGCTCAGAAAAAGGATGCACAGAAGGGTTTTGGTAGAGGTAATGGTAGAGAAAATAATTTTTGGTCTATGGCAATTGTTTGTGATAAGTTATATATACATTTAGCAGCCTTTGCAGCTTTCTGAAACATGTTGTAGGAGTTCCTCAAGATTTCATATGAAACCTACACCCTGTCCTTTTTCCATTTATGTACAGCATGTCTGCAAGCCTGTCTGAGTGAGCATGTAGTATCATTATGCCAGGGCACTGGCACAAGCTTATGATTTTTAAACCTTAAGGGCGCAATGGAGTTCATGATATTGGCACAGGTGGAATTAAATAGATTAAAATGTTCATCTGCATCCATATTATGCAGAGTAGAGTCCATTTCCAGAGATTTGCATACTTCCTAATATGTAGTTGAAAAGTCTTCTCTGGAGCGTTGGGTGAGAGAGCGTGATAGACGTGCCATTGATGGATTTTTCAGGATTCGGTCAGCAAGGGGAACAGAGAAAAGTACAGGCCTGTGGTCAGAGAATCTTTCACAGCTGATTTCTGTTTCAGAGATTGAAAAACCATAAGTTAAAATTAAATCCAATGTGTGTCCTTGAGAGTGTGTGGGACCAGATACCCATTGAGCAAAGTCAAACGACTCTATTAAATTAAGAAAATCAGTAGAGTATGGTTTGGAGGCACAACATATATGAAAGTTGAATCACCCAACAGCAATATTTGTTCATGCCTAGTAACTAAATCCACTATAAATAAAGCAAAAAAAAAAAAAAAAGTAATTTATAATAGTTTTGTTTACCAGAGACCAGGCACTAATAAGAGCCACCTTGAACTGTGATGACATTTTCACAGAGTGTGTTTGATGACAAAATGAAACACAATGTTTGATGAAAATTCGCTCCTCCACGACGAGGATGTGGAGAAATCCAACATGGAAATGCAGAACAGAATCCAGGAATAATAGGGCTCTGCTGGATGTAAACCATTCAGAGGACGCCGACCGGCACTGAGTAGATGGACTAACCCAGTTCCATGCAAGAAGGAAGGAAGCTGCGCGCCACAGTCCTGCATCAGTGCTGATCTGAGCCACACAGCAACACCCCCACGTCTTCCGCGCCTCCTCTGGCGTCTTCTCAGAGACAGATCCACAGGAGGCCAACACAGGTATGCTGGTAGATGAGTGGAAAATGTTGGAGAGCAGAAACGCTGTCCGCAAACATCAGGCCTGTGCAGGGAACCAACCACACTATGAATGTTGAGTAGTGTTAGGCGGTCGTACGCCAATGTAGAGCTGCAATTTAAGGTTAAAAAAGACAATAATAAAAACATAGCAAATGCCAAAGGCAGAAACAAGGAGCACCGCAGACGGCATGCCACAGACACTGGCACCATCACTTTCACTTCCATGAAAAAAAAATGTCATACTTAGACCACATCTTTACCCTTTAATGTTTCACAACATTCAGGGTTATTACACTGCACACAAGATCTTTATTTCTCATTTTTTGTAAAGCTGTGTGATATCATTCTGTCATTGTGTGATATTTGTATAATGAGCTGAGAAACAGAACGAGAGAGTGTGTGTTTGTGTCGGAGGCTGCAGCTCTTTCTGCAGTGCTGTGGATGATGGACGTTTTCTATTAGCTGCTGTAACACCACTGCCAGTGTGAGAGAGGAGTGTGTATGTGTGTGTGCTTATGAGTTTGTGTGTGTTAGATGCACCTAAGACAGACTTCGACACTCCATCAGGCTCTTGGACTAATCTATATGTAGAGAGTGTGACTGACACATCTCAGATAACAATACAGTTTACTACGGGAGAATGTTTGTGTGTATTTGTGTGTGTGTGTGTGTGTTTGTTTATACATGCTGAGCTATTGTGTGGTTAGTATAGTTGTCCCCAAATGTGTGCTAGATATGATTTTTGTATTTTTATTATTATTATTATTATTGTAAAAATGTGTTTTAGGGTTAGAGTTAATTATAATTTGCTTTATATACAGGGATCCCACACTTTTTTATCAATGCATTTCCATGACTTTTTACTAAGGTCAAGGGTTCATTTCTCAGGGAGTGCATGAAACATATTCTTTGAATGCACTGTAAGTCACTGTAAAAGTGTCTGCCAAATGCATAAATGTAAATGATGTGAGTGGCTTGTGCAGTTGCTACTTGAAAGTCTCTGCTGGTGTGGACAGGGGTTCAGCTCAATCCCTCTCTGCTAATTAGAGGCTTGTTATCTAAACAGCTGTCTTCTTGCTGCCCACTCCAAATATGGGGGCACATATGGATACCCCCCCCCCCCCCCACACACACACACACACTCACTCATTACCGAAACATTAAACTATAATAAATTGCTACATCTGCCCACTATGCTAAAAGGTGCAGCACTGCAGTGTGTAGCACATAATGATTCTATGATTTAATGTAGCATGAGTGTGAAACATGTTAACTCACCAGATGTTGCACAATTGTATTGTGTTTATGTATGTCAGAGTAGCTACACACTTACACAGCTGGATAAAGTGCAAGTTTTCCTGGGCTGACGGCCACCAGCCAATGGTATAACCAGGTTAACAAATCATAAAAAACATGGTTTTTCTTGCTTTTTTTTTTTTTTATAAAAATGTTTTATGTATTATGAAGACTTATTCTTAATGTTCACAATGTAATGCTCCCTCCCCAGTGCACTCAGACAAGCTTTTAGTGCCTTTTTCAGTATTAGACTGATCACAATGTGAATTCGGTGACAGGAGGTTGAAAATTCTGCTGCTGAATTCAGTCTGTGCTTACCGAAATTTGAACCACTGCCCCCAGTGGCCAAAGCTGAAAGTGTTGTTTAGATGAAATGTCCACAATGTGGCCCCAAAACCGAGTTGTATTTTTATTTGTAAAAAAACAATCAGCAGCCAGTAGCCATACCCCCAACCCAAAACCTAACCAGTCAGGGTTGGCTAAAAGTGTAATTTTAGAGCCAAAATGTTACCTCTAAATCGCACTCAGCATTGTGTGAACAACTGAACTGATTCGAGATGAGCCAATCTGAACTGAATTAAATCTAATCTAATCGAGTTATCCTGAACTGAACTGAACTGAATTGAGCTGTACTGAACTGGATAAAGCTGAACTGAACTGAATAAAGCCGAGTCAATCTGAACTGAACTGAATCAGATTTAATGGAATCAAGTTGTCCTGATCCGAACTGAATTGAGCCAAACTGAACTGAATCGGGCCGAGCCAATCTGAACTGAATTTAATACAATTTAATCAAATCGAATCAAGCTGTCCTGAACTGAAATAATAAGATGAATGTATCTAAACAGATTTCAAATAATTTGAGAGACTGATCCATACATTATGCAGAAATTGTGTAATAATGTCCACAAAGTGGAACCAAAACCGAGTTGTATTTTTAGTTGTTAATGATGTTATACAGTCAACAGCCTGTAACCACACTGCCAACCCTAACACCAATCGTAAATCTAGCCAGTCAGTTAAGTAAGTGTAATTTTAGAGTGAAAATACTACCTCTGAATCGTGCTCAGCATTGTTTATGTGTGTTCCAACTAGGCGCAACACGATTTAGCTACAATTCCTAAAAAGATTCTTTGTTTATTTGACTTTCTGTCATAACTAGACTTGATTTTAACAAGTCTTTCAGCGATGGGCATCAAGTCATTTTGTCGGTCGGTGAGTCCTATTTTTGTTGCATCATGCTGGGTAGCTCCGCCCATAGTGAAATATCATTGGTCAAAAATCCTGATTACATTGCTGAATGTTAAAGATCATATATGTTCCGATTGGGTGTGATTGTGCCGTGCAATGCAGCATTTTCACTTTTACTGTGTATAGAAAATGTAGGCTACTTGTTGCACGAAAACCGATGAGATGAGAGAAATTATTTGCTCTTTTGTAATTTCAGTAAATCAGTTGACAAATGTCTGTATGTATTGTACAGATATGCAGTTGCTCTTTTCTGAAAGATGTTCAAGATTGCTTCTGGCACTGAAGTCCTGTGAGGCAGCAGCTGTGGTGCATTATGAGAACTCATCTCATTCTGTTTGCTCACTCTGGGAGTTCTGGCAGCACCTGTTCTTTATCATGTGCTCTATACTTACTCAAGGGCATATCACCAATGGCACCCTGATGTAGCGAATCAGCTCTATATTCTTCCACCATTAGGTAGCGAATCAGCTCTATGAAATATTAATAATCAATCATAACTTGTTATAATCGATTATGAATATTTGGACCAGTTAATCGGGTTAACTTGATGTAGCTACATTAACATTACAACCAAATACTCGGTTCATCCCGTGAACACTCAATATTGGTTAATAATTAATTAATTAATAGAAAGGTACATTTCCGGGGCATGGGAAATGTCTTTCTTACTAAGTATTAAGAGCAAGTAGTCAAAATCTATGATTAGTGACTTTAGATATGAGCTTGAGACACAGACAACTTTACATGTGACATGAACAAGACTTTATTAACTAGACTAAACATTTAAACTACTCTAACATACATATACATACATTCATACAGTTTACCAAGGGAAAGAGGGCTGAAACAGAATACAGGAAGGCAAGAAGTTATAGCATTGTTTGAAGTTCAGCAGATCAACAGCCTGAGCAAACCATCATATTAGTTCTGACACGCCCTTTTTAGAAAGGGGTTAAGGATACTTAATGTATCAAATAATGAGACTAAGTTTGATACTTGCATGTCCCATTTGAAATAAACTGTCCTGATGCAATTTGTTGAGGCTCCAGTTGATCTTTGATGTTGTCTTGATGAGAGAGAGAACCAGTGAGAGTCAGAGGATCTTGGTGAATGGGCAGTCAAGGCTGTAGGTAGCCTGGCACATGCTTGGGAGTCCTTGGGGCCTTCTAGGGTGGCATCATTCAGCGAGAGAGTGAGAGAGCACAAGGCTCAGAGGGCAAGAGAGGCAGGAAGCAAGGGAGGCTAAGAGTGAGCGAGGAAGAGAGAGGATAAGAGGTAAGAAGAGAATGAGAGGAAGTGGGCGCAGCAATTTTATACCCTCGGGAAACAGGTCCCACCTCTCATTGGCTCGACCAATAAGAAGGGTTTGAGTTCTAGGCGGGAATTTGGTTTATTGCTCTTTGTTGTAAAATTGCCCATTGCATGTGCAAGAAAGAAAATAGGAAATATACTTTTAATACTAATATGTTGTTGTTATCGACATATCATGTACACAGTCATTTCAATCTTCAAAATACCAAGTTATAGAGACCAAATATGCCACACATATGATTTTGGTTAACCATAGTATGCAAAGTCTGAAACATTAACCCATTAGTTTGCAAGAAAACATAGATCAAGCACATTTAAGGGAAAATGTGAGATGGCACATTAGATACATGTCAATATTTATCACATGGATATATAGAATATATATATAGGATTAACAGGGTTCATTTCTCTTTCTCAGTAAGAGAATGAAGGGAGGGTCAGCACTTCTCTGAACATTCCTTTGGAGGTCGTAAAGGCCTCCATTACTCTGGGCATGAGAGAGTTCCTTTGTCAAAGCTCATTTGCATGTTTATGACAGTAAGAGATTTTGGGCTGAATGATTCAAAAGATAGTAAAACATCGCGTAATATCATTCTACAGAGATCTTATATTCGAATTCAGCTCGGACAAATCGTAAGGTTTAATTTGATACCAAGAAAGGTATATTTAGTACACTTAATAAGGGAATATACACTGAGGCTATTAAATATGAGGCCTCAGAGTTTAAAACACACCACGAAACAGTTCTAACGAGTTTGATATACCTCAGAAATACACAACATACAGGGATTACACGTATTTCATTAGCAATATGCAGTTCTGTGTTTAACTGAAAAACACACACACACACACATTTTTACGTTCAAAGTTTCCCCCTTCCTGTCCACACGATAAGCACGTGGTGAGCATGCGGATGTCACATGCGGTTCTCTGTCAATAGTTCATTGTCTCTTTGTCAATACATTTATTGTGCTTGTGGAGGCTGGTTGGCGCTATTTCAGTAATTAGGGGAGTTTTTAACAGTAAGTTCTTGTTTGTTCGTGGAATCTGTTAAGGCCACTGATCCTCCGCCATACCTTACAGTCCCCTTTTTCGTCAGGTGATGTCCCTGTTGGAGACATCATCGGACGACAATCATCACGATGGCGGATGGCAGGTGAATCATGAGGGTTTTGTAGCAGGTGGTTGTTCCACGGTGGGTGATGTAGACAGTAGCCACATCCAGGTCTCTGCAGCAGGTGCAGAGGCAGCAGGTGCAGAGGCAGCATGTGCCTTGACAGTGTGTCACCTGTCATTATGAAGTCAGTTTGTTTGAGGCAGGTGCTTGTTTGTGGCTGCAGGGAGTGGTTATGGGCATTGTGTAGTGTGGAGAGAGTTCCAGACTGACCTAGTACTGGTAGCAAAAGGGCAGCAGGTGGCCGTTCAGCCCTTGGTTCGGCACCTAGTCACCAGGTGTCTGAAGTCTGCAGTGTTACTCTGCTCTGGCAGCAGTGCTGACTTGAGCTTGCCTGAGTGGTGTTGGGCAAGAGTCAGAGGTTTGTTCTTCCCAGTACTCCTCAGGGGAGTTCTGTTCCAGGAGCTCTTTTGCTAGTGCTAGCAGCTCTTGTAACTCAGTAACAGGCGTTTCTAGCTGTCTTTGTGCAGCCTCTGTTTGGCACCTGTTTGAAAGGTGTACAGGAGGATGTTGTTGTAGACTGCTGTGGGACGTCCTGTGGTGTTCCCTGGGTGAGGCCTTGTGTTTGTTAAAGGCCTTCTGTGTCAGGTCACGCAGTTGTTGGATAGGCATTGTGTGGGGGCAGGCCATAATGCCTAAATGGTGACTTACCATAGGATGGAGGTTTCGGAGGAAAAGGCTCTTGAAGCTGGTGTCCTCCTCCATCCCAGGTTTGTTGCGAGCTCCGAAGTAAGCTCGTCTGAGTCTGTGGTAGTAAACATAGGGAGTTTCATGCCGACCCTGTTTGGTGTCTAGGGCAGCGATCAGTCCGTTTTTAGACTCTGAGAATTCCCTTATGATGGCTTGTTTCAGCTGCTGGTAGTTAGAATGGATGTTTTCTGGCTTTCGAGCCAGAAAGCGTCGCAACTCTGGGCTGGACGTGATCCAGATCAGATGGAGTCTATCTTGATGGTTCACACTCATCAAAGACTGCAGGTGAAAGTCAATGTCTCGCAGGTAAGCGTGGACGTCGTGGTCTCCTGCAAGCTCTGGTGTAAATGCAGGGATATGTCTGACCATTCGGTTGAGGTCTTTGAGTGTTGCTACACGTGTTGTTTCAAGATTCGTCTGAATCAATCCTTTTCCTTCCGCGGCTGCAGAAGCTTTAAGGAAACTGTCCGATGACGTGTTAAGCAGAGGGGTTTGTCTCCCCCCTTTGTAAATCTGTGCTTGGCTGGGGGAGGTTTCTCTGCTGATTGCAAGTGGGGGAGTGAGATGTCTCTCCTGCTGTGGTTCCTTTTGCAGCAGGTAAGAGTGTCTCAGTTCTCGTTGGACCATGTCAAGTTCATCTTTGGTGTTTTCCAGCTGCTGAGTCAGCACTTTAACTTCAGCTCTGGACACATTCAGTTGACCTTCACAGGCCATGGTTCTGGCATCATTGTCCAAGAGTTCAGAATTTGCTGTTTTTAACAGTGAATCTTTGTGAAAAAGTACCTTTTCCAGGTGCTCTCTGGCTGTCTTTTCCAACTGCTCTTGTTGTTTAGCAGCTGTCAGAGCCGTTTGAAGTCTGTGGATTACCTCCTGTGACTCCCTTCTGCCAGGGTCCTTGTGTCTGTCCTGAGTCTCCATCTCTAGCTGGTCTATGCGGTTTTTAGCATGTGTCAGCTCCGTTTGGGACTCAGTGATCTGGCGTTGGAGGTTGTTTACCTCCTGTTTCAAACCTGTGAGGTTGTGGGCCAGGATGATAACCTCAGTCAGATATTTGTGCTCATACCTCTGGTTTGAGTCGTCTGTCATTAGTTCTTTTCCCTCGTTTTCCAGTTGCTTTTTGTTCTGTTGCTGAAGGTCGTCAGCAGCCATGGATAAAAGGGTGTTCCTCAAAACACCTAGCCAGTCCTTTTGGCCTGCCATCTGGGCAGTTAGGCTAAGCATCTGCAACATTTTGGCACACTTCTGGTGAGAGTAAGGGCAAGAGACTAATGCAAGATCAAACAGAATTTGGAGCTAAAGGCAAAGTGAGACAGCAACGTGTATAATGTACAGCTAGGTTTTGCTAGGTGTGGTTAACAATTGAAATGTGTTCCTGATTATTACTATCTTAGCTGCAAATAGCAGGGTGCTCAGATTTGTGTGGATCTGAGTGGTTTTGCTAAAAGAGCGTAAGCCTAGATTTAATAAATGACTTAAGATGTTTCGTTGGGTCAAATTATTTATCAGCACTTACTGATAGCATACAACAGGCTTGATCTTTGAACACATGAAGAGGAGAAAGAAAGAGGAAGAAAAGAGCTTTCCTATTAGATTGTGTCTATTAGTGGTGCTCAAAATTATGCCATAGAAATCGTCTAGATTACTAGTGTAGCTGGCTCATAAAATTTAAGCAACTTGTTGCAAATAAACACAAAATCGAGAAGAAAAGTATGTCTAGTTACTTTTGCAGTTTTATGGGGAAATAAAACTACACTAGACCAAGAGGGTTAAATGGGAAAATGAATAGCTGACTTCTATTATTAGTAAAAATAATAAAAAGGCTTGAAGAAGTGATTAAAATAGCAGAATAACCTTGTATTGGGAATAATCAATAGCACTTATGATCAACAATTAGATTTGCTTTGGGCATCATTCTATAGTTGGTTACAGCTGTTGCGTGTTCAAGACCACACCATGTGTTTGTCCCTCTATAAAGTTTAGTCAACGTGCCATTGAAAGTTCCCAATAACTATAAAAATTATTCTCTATCTAAACAGTTTACATGTAATCAAGTTTTTAGATTTAATCAACAAAGTAACTGCAAATTTAGCTGAACAGCGTTCAGTAAGGGATGCACCTGAAAGGTGCAGGTGAAGTTAGATGAGAAGAATTAAAGTTAAGGAAAGAGAAAGTGAGAATTCAGAAACCAGAAATGGGGTTAAAGGAAAATGGTTTAGATCACTTCACTCTGCATGCACACAAGCTGTAGATAAAGGCTTCATGTAAATTATGCTTGCAGCTAACTGTTGAAGCTATTAGTTAGCTTAGCCTAAGCTAAGGGGCTGCTAAGTTGGGTTAGCTTAGCCACCTAGGCTGGTTTGTTTACAAAATGGCGTCGGAAGGAAACACGTGCTATCTGGAGTGAGCACTTCCTGTGACAAGTCGTTGTCATGGGAACCAATGCACTTCAGAGTTTCAGTGAGTGAAACACAGTTTTGATCACCAGGAAGCTAAGCCTTTTAGATGCACAGATAATGTTTAGATGAAGGACATCAATCTAACTATAATTTGTAAGGCCTTTATACTGTGAAAATGGGAGCATCGCCCAAATCTACATTTATATAACACTGTACTGAGATTTCTTCATCAGAAACAGGTTAAGCAATCAATTCTGGTACAGTTTACATGCCGCTGAGCTGAGATACCTTCATCAAAACAGACTTACACTTTAATACTGAAATTAGGGTTTCTCCGCTAAAATCATATTACTCGTACACTGATACCTTTTGAAAATATGCTTAAATGTGTTAAGACTCTTTCAATTACAGTAGAGATGTCAATTCAAGCCATCACTTTATCCGCATCCAAACAAGCCAGCAACTAGTGAAGCAAATGCCGTTTCGCATGTCATGTCCTATTCTGACCGGAATTATTCAATGCACACTTTTAAGTTGACAGTGGTTAAAGCTCATAACCTTTGTTTAATCATGCCCGCATTCTCCACCATTATGTAGCGAATCAGCTCTATATTCTTCCACCATTAGGTAGCGAATCAGCTCTATGAAATATTAATAATCAATCATAACTTGTTATAATCGATTATGAATATTTGGATCAGTTAATCGGGTTAACTTGATGTAGCTACATTAACATTACAACCAAATACTCGGTTCATCCCGTGAACACTCAATATTGGTTATTAATTAATTAATTAATTAATAGAAAGGTACATTTCCGGGGCATGGGAAATGTCTTTCTTACTAAGTATTAAGAGCAAGTAGTCAAAATCTATGATTAGTGACTTTAGATATGAGCTTGAGACACAGACAACTTTACATGTGACATGAACAAGACTTTATTAACTAGACTAAACATTTAAACTACTCTAACATACATATACATACATTCATACAGTTTACCAAGGGAAAGAGGGCTGAAACAGAATACAGGAAGGCAAGAAGTTATAGCATTGTTTGAAGTTCAGCAGATCAACAGCCTGAGCAAACCATCATATTAGTTCTGACACGCCCTTTTTAGAAAGGGGTTAAGGATACTTAATGTATCAAATAATGAGACTAAGTTTGATACTTGCATGTCCCATTTGAAATAAACTGTCCTGATGCAATTTGTTGAGGCTCCAGTTGATCTTTGATGTTGTCTTGATGAGAGAGAGAACCAGTGAGAGTCAGAGGATCTTGGTGAATGGGCAGTCAAGGCTGTAGGTAGCCTGGCACATGCTTGGGAGTCCTTGGGGCCTTCTAGGGTGGCATCATTCAGCGAGAGAGTGAGAGAGCACAAGGCTCAGAGGGCAAGAGAGGCAGGAAGCAAGGGAGGCTAAGAGTGAGCGAGGAAGAGAGAGGATAAGAGGTAAGAAGAGAATGAGAGGAAGTGGGCGTAGCAATTTTATACCCTCGGAAACAGGTCCCACCTCTCATTGGCTCGACCAATAAGAAGGGTTTGAGTTCTAGGCGGAATTTGGTTTATTGCTCTTTGTTGTAAAATTGCCCATTGCATGTGCAAGAAAGAAAATAGGAAATATACTTTTAATACTAATATGTTGTTGTTATCGACATATCATGTACACAGTCATTTCAATCTTCAAAATACCAAGTTATAGAGACCAAATATGCCACACATATGATTTTGGTTAACCATAGTATGCAAAGTCTGAAACATTAACCCATTAGTTTGCAAGAAAACATAGATCAAGCACATTTAAGGGAAAATGTGAGATGGCACATTAGATACATGTCAATATTTATCACATGGATATATAGAATATATATATAGGATTAACAGGGTTCATTTCTCTTTCTCAGTAAGAGAATGAAGGGAGGGTCAGCACTTCTCTGAACATTCCTTTGGAGGTCGTAAAGGCCTCCATTACTCTGGGCATGAGAGAGTTCCTTTGTCAAAGCTCATTTGCATGTTTATGACAGTAAGAGATTTTGGGCTGAATGACTCAAAAGATAGTAAAACATCGCGTAATATCATTCTACAGAGATCTTATATTCGAATTCAGCTCGGACAAATCGTAAGGTTTAATTTGATACCAAGAAAGGTATATTTAGTACACTTAATAAGGGAATATACACTGAGGCTATTAAATATGAGGCCTCAGAGTTTAAAACACACCACGAAACAGTTCTAACGAGTTTGATATACCTCAGAAATACACAACATACAGGGATTACACGTATTTCATTAGCAATATGCAGTTCTGTGTTTAACTGAAAAACACACACACACACACATTTTTACGTTCAAAGTTTCCCCCTTCCTGTCAACACGATAAGCACGTGGTGAGCATGCGGATGTCACATGCGGTTCTCTGTCAATAGTTCATTGTCTCTTTGTCAATACATTTATTGTGCTTGTGGAGGCTGGTTGGCGCTATTTCAGTAATTAGGGGAGTTTTTAACAGTAAGTTCTTGTTTGTTCGTGAATCTGTTAAGGCCACTGATCCTCCGCCATACCTTACACTGAATACTTAACTTACTGACCCTGTGTGGGTTTGTTATGAAATGTATTTGTTAAGAAACAACTTTGCACGCTCATTTAAACTGTGAAGTTCTCTCAAGTTCTTTTATACAAAAGGTCAAAGAGTTCTTCCATTGACCAGTGTTCAGACTTCTGTCGCTTTTTCTTGATTCATATTCAGCCATCTGACTTTCTAGGGTATGCCTTTGATGGGTTTTTTTTTTTTTTATTAAACTTCTGTTGTGTCCAAAATCAAATGGTGGTGTTGCGGTGTCTTCATTTCTTCACAAAGCCCATTCCAGCATCTCCATAGTTCTGACCCTGATTCTAATAATTTTCTTCATACAGTGCTGTGAAAAAGTATTTTATTATGTTTATTTTTGTGTATTTTCTTCAAGCAAGATATAAAATAAACAAAGGTAACCTGAGTAAACACAAAATACAGTTTTCAAATATATATATATATATATATATATATATATATATATATATATATATATATTTAATTGAAGCAAAAAAAGATGTTAAAAAAGAACTCCTTAAACTTAATAGCTAGTTGTGCCACCTTTAGCAGCACCAACTGCAACCAAACGATTCCGATAATTGGAGATCAGTCTTTCACAACGCTGTGGTGGAATTTTTGGCCAACTCATCTTTACAGAACTGCTTTAGTTCAGCCACATTGGAGGGTTTTCATGCATGAACTGCCCGTTTAAGGTCCTGTCACAGCATCCCAATTGGGTTCAAGTCAGAAGTTTGACTTGGCCACTCCAGAAGTTTAATTTGGCTTCTTTTGAGCCATTCAGAGGTGGTGTAACTCCTAAGCTTTGGATCAACTTTGGTCTTGCTGCATAATCCAGTTGCCCTTAAGCTTCAACTCGCAGAATGATGACTGGACGTTCTCCTTTAGGATTTTCTAGTAGAGAGCAGAATTCATGTTTCCCTCAATTATTGCACATTGCCCTGGTCACACTACCACCACCATGCTTGACTGTAGGTATGATGCTCTTTTTTTTTTAATTCTGAGTTTGATTTAATGATGTAACGGGAACCCTGTCATTCCAAACTACTCCACTTTCTCCCAAAAGATTTGAGGATCATAAAGGTGTGTTTTGGAAAAATTCAGATGATCCTTAATGTTCTTCTGGGTTAGCAGTGGTTTTCTCCTCGCCGCACTTGCATGGATGCCATTTTTCACCCATTGTCTTTCTGATAGTAGAGTCATGAAAAGTGACACTACCCCCCTCCCCACACACACACAGACACATCATGGTGTCCAATCTAGACAGGACAGGATGGAACGACCAAGGGCAGGAAGGTGGCCAAGGCACCAGGGCAGACTGAGCGGACAATTGAGGAGCCAGGTTAGGTCAGGTGGTCGGCCAGGGAAAAAGGGCAGACGGGTGGAGATTTAGGGAGCTAGAATAGTTTTGGTGGACAGCCAGGGAAACAAGACAGACTAGGTGAAGGAATGGGAACCAACAAGCAGACCCAGTGATGAGGAAGGGACAAGAAAGGAGTTTGGTGCAGAAAAGAACTAGAATGGGGCTTAGGTCAGGGAAAGTGGCAACGCAAGTGGGAACTTGGGAGAGGATGAGGGTAGTAATGAGGGTGATAAAGGCAGGATGAGCCTGGGTGGTAACTGGGCGATATATCATTTATAGCGGGAGATATCATTTATACATACATTCTCATTTATACATTCATTCATTTGGCAGATGCTTTTATCCAAAGCGACTTACAAAAGAGGAACACATAAGCGAACCATCAGACAGTGGTATGAAAAAGTGCCATATTGCAAAGTTTCACTAGCATCAGAATAGTAATATTCAAAACAGATTAAAGTGCACAATAATAATTTATTTATTTTTTGCTCATTGAAAAAATGTGTTTTAAGCCATTTTTTGAAGACAGCTTAACGGATGGAGTTGGAATGTCATTCTGCCAATGTGGTACGATGAAGCCAAATGTCTGGGAAAGTATTTTGGTACAACAAGGCGACGTTCCTTAGCCAACCGCAGGCTTCTAGTGGGCGCGTAGCTCTACAGAATTGATTTTAGGTATGCTGAAGCAGACCCAGTAACTGTTCTGTATGCCAGCATCAGAGCCTTGAATTTGATACATGCATCAACAAGTCACTGAACAACAAGTTGTATGGCATGTTCAGAGAGGAAGGGTCGTATCTTCCTGATATGTAAATCTACATGATCTTGGGGTCTTTGATATGTGATCTGTGAAATTTCGTTTTTTATCGATGGTTACCCCTAGATTTCTGACCACTTTGGAAGGCTTTACTGTAGTTGAACCCAGCTGCACAGTGATGTTGTGTTCAACAGCAGGGTTGGCTGGAAAGACAAGGAGTTCGTTCTTTGCTGGGTTGGTGTTGCAGTTGGTGTTCCTTCATCCAGGCCAAGATGTTTGCCAAAAAGGCAGAGATTCCAGCAGTTACTGTGGCGTCATTGGGATGGAAAGACAAGTAGAGCTGTGTGTCATTGGCATAGTGGTAAGATAAACCATATGCCTGAATGATGGGCCAATGAAAGAAGAAGTCATTGATTGAATGATTGGTAGCAGATGTCAGACAGGTGCTGGTTACTGGGCTGAGCAACAGACTGGCCACAGGGAACAGGACAGGCTCGTTGACTGTCTCAGGAAACTGGAAAGACTCGACCATGGGGAACTGGACTGGCAGTGATCGGCTGCCATGGTCGGGAGTGCTGGCAGCGACTGGGAAACTGCCTCCATGGCCGAGAACACTGACGGCTGCAGGGGAATGGCCTTCGTGGCCGAGGGAGCTAGCAGCGACTGGGGAACTGTCTCCATGTCCGAGAACACTGATGGCAGCAGGGGAATGGCCTTCGTCGCAGCAACTGGGGGCTGGCAGCAACTGGGGGCTGAAAACATGTGCTGACAGATTGAAAAGGCAGTGAGGGGAGATGGAAAAAGGAAGATTCCCATTGTGCCTTTGTTGGGTCCAGAATTGGTTGGATTGTTCTGTCAAAGTTTGTAAGGAAGGACCCAAATGCAAGAAGGCAGAAAACTGCTTTTATTTAAATAAACAAATAAAATACAAATCAAAACTCTTATGAGGGAGAAGAACAAACAACCGAAAAACAAATCAGAAACTAGATCGACTGAAACTGGAGACAGGAAATGGAGAACTGACCAGAACATGCTGACAGAGCTTCAACACAGCAAAACAATCCAACAAAGACAAAGGAGAGAATATATAGGAGCTGGAATTTGGAGAGAGGTGCCGCTGGTGACGAGCTGAGTGGAGAAACTATCAGTCATTCTAGCAACAGAGCTGACATACTCCATGTGGCACCTGCAAAACACATGAGGGAGAGAAAGGAAAACAGACACATACCAACACATGACCAGACAGACTGTGACAATTTGGCCTTGTTAGGAGATGATCAACATTATTTGCTTCACCTGTGAGTGGTCATAATATTTTGACTCATCTGTACATATAATTTGAAATGAACAGTAATGTTAAGCTAGTCTGTTAAACCTGTTTGTGAGTGTTTGATTTGAAGGGCTTTGAGTTCGAAGAATCATTCAGAAATTTGCTAAAAAATGGATACAAGGTGTCTGGGCAATACTTAGATTTTTTGGCTGGGATGGACATTTAACCTTCCAGATAATCTAATAGCTCAAGGGATGTGGACAAGGGAACACATTTCAGTTTCTGTGTGTGGCAAATCTACAGCCTGCAGGGTTTGTCAAAGTCAAACTCTAGTCTTATTTTGGTTATGTTTCTTGTTTGCTGTACTCTGAGTCTGTTGCGTTGTACGAAAAAATATTGCATGCTCAAACCCTAGTGTGACCACCCATTAATTAAGAAGTAGTTAATCCAAAATGTAACATTCTGTCATTATTTACTCAGCCTCATGTTGTTCCAAACCAGTATGCCTTTCTTTCTTCTGCAGAACACAAAAGTGATTTTTTTTTCTGGAAAAGTCTATATAATGCATGTAGATAGTGAATTTTGAACACCCTAGCAACCACCTTGCAACCACTAGCATGGTGGAAGTGAGTTTTGCACAGACAAGCACCACTCTAGTTGTGAAATCTAGTTAATTTATGCTGCACATCTCGAGTCCACCCATAGAGGGTGATGAATCACTATTCATCACCCTTGTTGGACATGGAGGGAGAGAGAGCTTTGTGATAGGTTTCCACTGTCAGAGCGCGTTCCTTCTGCAGCGTCCCAGTGCTCAGCCTCTCTTTCTCTCTCTCCGGTCACTGCAGCGCGGCAGTCTCTGTTACGGCAACGTGCAGAGAGACAGCCTATAGCACTGAACCCATCTCACACTTCTAGAAACCTGCACACTGTGGCCGCAGACCTGTGGAGATCTGGACTACACACACACACACACACACACACATACATGCACACAGACACTCAAACGTCATCTGAAACATCTGGCTGAACCATGCAAGAGAGGTGCCTTTCTACTGTGCTCTGTGAGTCAACTTATGAATCGTGTTAATGTGTGTGGGGGCTTGAGAGTGGGGGCGGGGGTGGGGTGTGTGAATGCAGGGGTCTTCAGGGTCTGCAGTCTTAATTTATTTCTCTTCAAGGAGCTGTGTGTGAAACTGAGATACTATTCAATTTGTATGTTCATTTGACACTAATATCCTGTTTTGTGTAAGCCAGACAGAGCTGTCTGTGTTTTATTTTAATTTGTGCTTTGATTGTAAATCAGAGGTTTTACTGAATTGTGATTGTATTTGTGAGAGCATGATTGTCATGTCTGGTTAACAGGTTTGTCTGAACTAGGTTATTCTGAAAGCGTATGGTTTGTTCTAGGGTTCTCATCTCCACTGGTGTGGATGTCTGACGTGTGTTTGTGTATGTGTGTGTGTGTGTGTGTGTGTGAGTGTGTAGGTGTGTTTTTGGTGTGTGCATGGTTGAAGCACGGAAGTCTAAGAGTCAATGCTTTTTGAAACACAACGATGAACACAATTAGTTTGTATAACTTCTATTCGATACGCTCCTCATGGTCTTTGATGACATACGACAGGTGACATCTTGTTTTTGAATTAGCTTTAGTGTGTAAATTATACCTATTTGTTGCTGCAAATTTGCATGACTTTTTTTATTTGTGGCATACGAAAGGAGACATTTTACAGAATGCCCTGGCTGCTCTTTTCCATACAATTGAAGTGAATGGGGACTGGGTTGTTGAGCACCAAAAAGGACAAAAAGGCACCATAAAAGTAGCTTATTTGACTTGTGACCTATATTTGCAGTCTTCTGAAGCCATACAATAGGTTTGTGTGAGAAACAGTGATATTTATGTTGTTATTAGTTGAAAAACGTCCCCTCAGTGGTGCTCATAAATCTCATTCAATGCATATAAATACTTAAAGTTGGCACCTGAAAATGCATCCCACTAGGTTTGGTGACTACAAATGCCATCGGTTTTTGTGTGCTTTGTAACAACATAAAGTTGAATATGCAGATGTGCAAATATTCTTTTTTGGGGGGGGGACTAGTTAGTTTAGGGTGTAAGCTTTGCTGTGAAAGTTTTGCTTTTGTCTTATTGCTATTTTTTGTATTGGAGGAAAGATTAGGAGGAATAGGGATTCCTATGGACTTGGAAAACCTCAAAATATCACGGAATTTAAAAATCCGTTTTTTCAGGCCTGGTAAAATCAACATTTCTATATTGAATATAAACTTTCTAGTTATGGTCTGCTATAAATATTTCATCATTTAATATTGCTTTTTATTAGAGCTTGTGTAGAGTAGACCAATAGTGTTGCCTGATGTGTTGCCTGAGAGATTAATTCACAAATCAGTGTGTATATATATATATATATATATATATATATATATATATATATATATATATATATATTTTATATATGGTTTCCAGAAATCACAAAAGACTAGAATAATATGGTGGGTCAAATTACTCAAAATTAAATAATTAAATACTTATTTACATACATTGTTTAATACATGATGAAGTAGTTTTTAACAATTTCATTATGTATTTAAATATGTAAATATTTTTATATTTATTTAATTGTTTAATTTTGAATAATTTGTCCCTACATAGAAAATTCATGGGAAATCTTTGGTCAAAAAGAGTGGGAACTGTGGATGAACCAATGTATCTGCCACCGATATTTATCGGCCTATTATTGACCAAATGAAAACAATCGGCATATCGATCATAAGCATGAAAACGCTGATATGAAAAACCGATGGTTTATTAATAATTAATAACATAAATATTTTACATTGTATTAAGTTTATAATCATTTATTCTATGCATAACATAAAAACCCTACCAAATGTTGAATATGCATAGTATATATTGTGCTCTATCATAATATGTAAAATGTGAGTTCTGTTGTTTAGAAGGGCAAAACTCTTTTAGAAGTGCAAAATAAACCCTTTTCCCCCAAATCAATCTTCATGTTATATTTCTTGTTTTAATCTTTTTTAATCATTTGTATTTATCTTTGATTGTGCACCTGCTGAAAATACCCCCAATTGAAATTCTAAGAGTTTTCATTACGAGTACTATTACTAGTCTAGTGTGTTTTGGTCATATTCCATTAGGATTTAATGGTATGTATTGGATTCCATTATAGATATGCATTGGTCTATAATAGTATCCACTAGACATAACATGCCACCAATAGAAGCCAACCCATTACCAGTACAGACCCACCCGGACCATTATAGTTTCCATTAAAACCAATACAGTTAGCATTATAACCATTAAAACCAATACAATTAGCATTATAACCATTAAAACCATTACAATTTCTGTGAGGGTTTCTGTTGTTGTTGTTGTTTTTTCAGCATGACCTGTCATGTATTCAACAGATCCTTATTCCTAAGCAAAATAGTGCTCTGACTACAGTAAGTTAAGTAGCTGGCAAAATATTGGTATTGGCCTATCATTTTTTGTTACATCGGTGCATCCCAAGTGGAAACCCTGAGGAATGCTGTAGATTCACTACTCTTTTTCTTTCTCTGCTTATAAAACACATTTTCAAAAGCTATCCCCCTCCCCATTTCATCATAGGATGTAACAATGATGACAACGTGTGTGTGAATGTATACCATTGGAAAGACCCTATGGGAATCTCTGCACTGTTATGTGGCACTGTAATGCCAAGATATTTCCTTCCACTATCGGAAACATATTATGTGGTATATTTGGCCCATGTGTGTGTTTGTGTGTTTATATCGATGGAAGAATGGCTTTACAGGAAAAAAATACCCCCTCAGGAGCCTGACAAAAATATTTTACCACTGAACAAAGTGAAAAACTATCACAGATGTGTTCTTGCAGCTCTTCAGAGCAGCACTTTGGGGTCGGGTTTATATCAAGTGACCGAATCTTGGTTTGCTGTAGTATTGTCAGGCCATTTCCTCTACAAGCATGCACATAATGGAGTCGTTTATTACCTCAGAAAACTTCACACAAAGGCATTTCTGTTTATAGCAATTGTGAAGTAAATGCTTTGGAGTTTGTTATCAGATGAGATTTCATCACGGTGGAGGATCATCTCACTATCTGTGTGTCTGTGTTACAGGAGGTGTCGTGGATAAAGATCTTAGACAGTATCTCAACCTACGTTTCCAGAAAGGCTCACTGGATCACGAGCTTCAGCAAATAATTCGGGACAACCTTTATCTTCGCACCATACCCTGTGAGTAACCGTTGACTCACGCCGCCCACTCTGGCCTGACCCTCTAGGCTGGCCTCTGGCTTATGGGTGATTTATCTGTTTTGTTCATGAAGCCCTGGCTGATATTTTCTGATTGTTGTATTAAAAGGTGGTCACTCTAGATTTTAGGTATATACTTTGTTTTAAATAACCATTTCCACCCTCAAACCAAGTCTTTTTCTTTATAATGAAGTGGAGTTTATATGTGTAATTGCATATACTTAAAGCTGTAATCTGTAAGTGGTTGTTTGAAATGTTTGAAGATGTTATTCACAGAGGTAAGCTTTGTCTTTGGTTTTCACTGTCGCTTGAAAGGATTTCAATGTACAGTAGCTTTTACTCAAGTGTAGGACTTGTGTTATTTTATGAGAGCAAGAGAGTGATTACTGTCCATCTGAGAGACTGAGCTGTGATTCCATGAGACCAGAGAGCGACACATGAGAAGAGGACCCTGGAGAGAGCAGGAGAGAGAATATAGATGAGAGAGAGAGAGAGAGAGGTATGGACTGACAGTGAGGTGAGTGAGGTGTGAGGACTCTAGATAGAACGCCTCAGATGTTGAAATCATTGAACGCTGGCAAGACAAAGAAGCAACAAGTAAACTCATAGCTTTAATTAAAGATAAACGAAAGAGAGAGAGACTGGGGTAGAGAGGGAGAATGAGGAATTGGATAGCTTGAAAACCCATGCATACATTTATTTTCGATCACATGTAATGGACAGGGTTCTCATGGTCATGGAAAACCTGGAAATATCAGAAATAGCCTATGGATTTTATATAGTGGATTTTATATAGTGGATTTTGCCAATACCGATAACTAAGGTGATGGAAAGGGCAGATAACAGTTTAATTGGCCAATAGTTTTTTACAAACGATTGATAGAATGTTGCAACATTTTCTTTGTCGACATAGACATAGAGGCCAGTGTCCAAAATGAATAATTTTGGGGAAAAAAGAATATTGGTTTCATAATATGGGACTTTTATCACTAAACAAGTTTGAAACACACTGGGAACTTTTATTTTGAAATTTTGGAAACTTGGTTCCGTTATAATGCTCTACACTCACCTAAAGAATTATTAGGAACACCATACTAATACTGTGTTTGACCCCCTTTCACCTTCAGAACTGCCTTAATTCTACGTGGCATTGATTCAACAAGGTGCTGAAAGCATTCTTTAGAAATGTTGGCCCATATTGATAGGATAGCATCTTGCAGTTGATGGAGATTTGTGGGATGCACATCCAGGGCACGA
This sequence comes from Xyrauchen texanus, assembly GCF_025860055.1. NCBI lineage: Eukaryota > Metazoa > Chordata > Actinopteri > Cypriniformes > Catostomidae > Xyrauchen > Xyrauchen texanus. Next base: position 8,749,098 of record NC_068320.1, on the reverse strand, counting down.
AGCTCCCGTTCCACCACATCCCAAAGATGCTCTATTGGGTTGAGATCTGGTGACTGTGGGGGCCAATTTAGTACAGTGAACTCATTGTCATGTTCAAGAAACCAATTTGAAATGATTCGAGCTTTGTGACATGGTGCATTATCCTGCTGGAAGTAGCCATCAGAGGATGGGTACATGGTGGCCATAAAGGGATGGACATGGTCAGAAACAATGCTCAGGTAGGCCGTGGCATTTAAACGATGCCCAATTGGCACTAAGAGGCCTAAAGTGTGCCAAGAAAACATCCCCACACCATTACACCACCACCACCAGCCTGCACAGTGGTAACAAGGCATGATGGATCCATGTTCTCATTCTGTTTACGCCAGATTCTGACTCTACCATCTGAATGTCTCAACAGAAATCGAGACTCATCAGACCAGGCAACATTTTTCCAGTCTTCAACTGTCCAATTTTGGTGAGGTCTTGCAAATTGTAGCCTCTTTTTCCTATTTGTAGTGGAGATGAGTGGGACTCGGTGGGGTCTTCTGCTGTTGTAGCCCATCCGCCTCAAGGTTGTGTGTGTTGTGGCTTCACAAATGCTTTGCTGCATACCTCGGTTGTAACGAGTGGTTATTTCAATCAAAGTTGCTCTTCTATCAGCTTGAATCAGTCGGCCCATTCTCCTCTGACCTCTAGCATCAACAAGGCATTTTCGCCCACAGGACTGCCGCATACTGGATGTTTTTCCCTTTTCACACCATTCTTTGTAAACCCTAGAAATGGTTGTGCGTGAAAATCCCAGTAACTGAGCAGATTGTGAAATACTCAGAATGGCCCGTCTGGCACCAACAACCATGCCACGCTCAAAATTGCTTAAATCACCTTTCTTTCCCATTCTGACATTCAGTTTGGAGTTCAGGAGATTGTCTTGACCAGGACCACACCCCTAAATGCATTGAAGCAACTGCCATGTGATTGGTTGATTAGATAATTGCATTATTGAGAAATTGAACAGGTGTTCCTAATAATCCTTTAGGTGAGTGTATATTTAATATTTACCAAATTAAGCTTTTTTAATCAATAATAAATTGTATTATTATTATTCACAATATACCTGTATGAAGTTGGAGACACGATGAATGTGCTGATGAGGGGTATTTCCATATAGTCACATTTGTCTTGCCTGCCCTCGCTTCAATTTAAAAAATTTAATTATCAGAGGAACATGGAGAAATAAAAAAAAGAACTATCTGCAACTATCGGCATATATTTCTGCCGATAACCGATAGTTCCAAAAAGCAACTATCGACACCAATTAGTCGGAAAAAATTATTTAATATTAGGACTTTTCAGATCTTCGTTTTCCAATGGATCACAATCTTCATTTGAACGATCTTGAAACTGATTCTTTAATCCCAGGATCAAACTTTTACTCTAAACATACTCTACAATGCGAGTAAACTACTTGCATATGTGACTAAATTTCAGGCTTTGCAACTAAAAATGTCTGTGGTTAGCCACTGCATGGTAAACTTTTATATTTCACTCACAGAGTCGAAAAGTTTTAACACAGAGTTCCTCTTACTGCCTGTTTAAAGTATGGTTTGACACACTGGTTACTTGTGTCCAAAGATCCAATCCACGAAAGCCATTTGTCATTGAACATTGTATTTATATCATTATATGCGCTACTGGGTGATGCCGGTAGTCTTAAAGGAATGTTCCGTGTTCAATACAAGTTAAGCTCAATCAACAGCATTTGTGGCATAATGTTGATTACCACAAATATTTGTCCCTCCTTTCCTTTAAAAAAAGCACAAATCTCAGTTTCAATGAGGCACTTACAATGATAGTGAGTGGGGTCAATGAAAGTGAATGTGGCCAATTATTGGAGAGTTCAAGCCACTGATATAAATAGAACTGGATCGCTGATGCAACATTAAACTACCAGCAGGAGGTGAAGCCACTGGAAGTGTTCCAGTGGCCATCTTATTATGCCCAACCTCTCAAAGAGTGTTAATGACTGACTGGAGAAAACACCCCTGTTTCACCGTCTCTGACCTGTGGATACGAAAGTTGCATTTTGCCCTCTAGTGACAATCATGTTTTCTCTGCTTTTCTCCCCAATTTGGCATGCCCAATTACCAATGTGCTCTAAGTCCTTGTGTTTGCGTAGTGACTTGCCTCAGCCCGGGTGGCAGTGGTCAATCCGTGCTCCTTATCACATGGCTTGTTGAGCGCATTACCGTGGAGACATTGCGCATGTGGAGGCTTCACGCTATTCTCAGCGGCATCAACGCACAACTCACCACACACCCCACCAAGAGCGAGAACCACATTATAGCGACCACGAGTGTGATGCTACCCACTGTAGCAAACGTGCCAATTTGGTTGCTTAGGAGACCTGGCTGGAGTCACTCAGGACGCCCTGGATTTGAACTTGTGACTCCAGGTGTGGCAGTCAGCTGAGCTACCCAGGCCCCCCGTCATGTTTAATGTTTGATTTGCTTAGATCTTTGCATTGTAGTGATGTACGTTCAGATGTTTACTTGCTGAAATTAGATGATTTCCTATTAAGTCAATAGGGACTTAACAATATGGCAGCACTGGTCTAATGAAAATAGATTTTTAAAAATATAACTTTGAATTGTACATAGAAGGGTTACCTAGAAGGTTATAAGGTCCATTTATAATTAACAGCATTTGCTGAGAGAGATTTTCTTTCATATGTAAGCAAATGGAACGGAAATATACTCAAATGAGTCAATGACAAATTGGAATCTAATCCAAAGCTTGTGAATTGGAATCAAATCTGGAAATCTGTATCGATACGCAGCGCTATTTAAAATATTTTATTTGTGGTTATGCTTGACTATAAAATATTTAATTGGCTAGCTATTGCTGTTATGTAGAGTAAAATTTGCTTGCAAACCATTTTGACTTGTTTCAGTTCTTTTCAATGAATTGGTGAAACTCGCTCACAATTTCGTCTAAATGATTTGTTTGCGAATCAGCTCTGAGATTGAAAGTTCGTGGAAAAGTCATGGAAATTCATTGGTTAAAAAGTGTTGGGACCCTGAATGCAAAAGCTTTGTTCCACAACTTAGTGAGCTGCCTACTTAGACAGCATTTTAAAGCAAACTATTTTCATAGGCACATCCGACGCAAAAGCTCATCCAACAATATGCCTCGTTTTGTCCAATATCTAAGGCAGTAGTATATATATAAAATGTCTAATGTCCAGTATATATAGTAATGTCAAATTCTACTGAAATCAGTTGTATGTCAAGTCTCTCGTTTCCTTAAAGCACTACACTGCTGCCTTTGTAGAGCATTTCAATATGGCAACTCCTTAGAAGGTAGCTGTCTATATAGGCAGTTGAAAGCAAAGGTAGCTTACTAGGTTTTGAAACAGTGCTCGTGACTACAGATATTATACAATCAAAGAAAGGAAGTTGAGGACATTTCCCAATTCCCATCACATTCTCCACGACATGATTGGCTGCTTGCTGAGCAATAGACAGTAATGCTCATAATCACAGAACTGCCTTTTGAATTATGCAACATATCTATTACAGCTTAGGGTGCTATGACAGGTTAGACATGCCACACGCACAAACACACTCACACACAGAGTGAGAGTGAGAGTCAGGGTGACATTAGACGTTGTTAGTGTTGACATTGAACCTCTAAAGGGATGAGACATGAGACACTATTATTAATGAGGGACGCAACGTCCTCTGATATCTTACCAGAGACCCTGAGACACATCATTTCTAAAATGTACCATCAGAATCAGAATTAGCTTTATTGCCAAGTATTCTTACACAAAAAAAGAATTTTATTTGGTGACAGAAGCTCCCAGTGCACAAACAATACAGCAACAAGACAAGATAATAATAATAATAATAATAATAATAATAATAATAATAATACAAAATAGATAAGCTAATTGAAGATATAAGTATATATAGAAATACACAATAAGACATAATGGGGCAGTTTTAACTGTTCTTAAGATGGATAGCCAGAGAGAAAAAAACTGTTCTTGTGCCTGATGATTCTGGTGCTCAGAGCTCTTTAGCGCCGGTCAGAAGGCAACAGTTCAAAAAGGTAATGGAAGGGTGAGTGGGGTCCAGTGGGGAGTTATTTTTCCAACTATTTTCCTCAATCTGGAAGTGTATAGTTATTGAAGGGAGGGCAGGGGGCAACCAATAATCCGCTCATCAGTCCGAACTGTCCTTTGTAGTCTTCTGATGTCTGATTTCATAGCTGAACCAAACCAGACAGTTATAGAGGTGCAGAGGACAGACTCAATGACTGCTGAGTAGAACTGGATTGGCAGCGCCTGTGGCAGGTTGAACTTTCTTAACTGGCAAAGGAAGTACAACCTCTGCTGGGCCTTTTTCACAATGGAGTCAATGTGGGTCTTCAGGTCCTGGGAGATGGTTGTGTCAATGCTGTTTAGAATGGTGACTGGGGTAAATGTTGCGGTGTTTCTCCTTAAGTCCACAATTATCTCCACTGTTGAGTGCGTTGAGCTCCAGGTTGTTATGACTGAACTAGTGAGTCAGCCGTTCAACCTCCCTTCTGTATGCAGACTCATCATAACCCTGGATGAGGCCAATGACAGTAATGTCATCTGCAAACTTCAAGAGCTTGACAGAGGGGTCCTTGGTGGTGTAGTCATTGGTATACAGGGAGAAGAGTAGTGGTGAGAGCACACATCCCTGGGGGACACCAGTGCTGATTGTACATGTGCCGGAAGTGAATTTCCTAGTCTCACTAGCTGCTGCCTGTCCATCAGAAAGCTGGTGATCCACTGACAGATAAATGTGGGAATAGAGAGCTGGGTTAATTTATTCCATAGGAGAGCTAGGATGATGGTGTTGAAAGCCAAACTGAAATCCACTAAAATGATTCTTGCATATGTCCCTGGTCTGTCCAGATGTTGCAGGATATGTTGCAATACCATGTTGACTGCATCATCCACAGATCCGTTTGCTCTATAAGCAAGGTGGGGCAACAACAGTCTCTCAAATGACTTCAAGACCACAGATATCAGAGTAAAGGGTCTGTAGTTATTAAGTCCTTTGATCTTGGGCTTCTTTGGGACAGGGTTGATAGTGGAGCGTTTGAAGCAGCAGGCAACTTCCCACTTCCCCAGTGATCTTTTGAAGATCTGTGTGAAGATGAACGTCTGAATAGTCCAAAACTGGGAAATGATTGTCTGGTGTGTGCTGCCGAATGTTCAGCAGTTCGTCCCTGGTAAAACTGGTTGGGAAAAAAATTACTAAACACAGGTGTGGCATGGGGGGCGTGATCATGTGTCGGTCTGCGGGAGAGAGATAGAGCGGTAAGGCTTGTCACCTGGTTTGTATTTATCTCTAACACCTGTGTCTTATTATAGTGAAACGGAGATAGAGACATTTTAATTTACAGTAATGACTGGCGGCGGCATATGCAACATCTGAGGGCGGTCCTGAGAGCACTGAGGCGGGCGGGACTCACGGCAAACCGGAAGAAGTGTGCAATTGGGCGGGTGGAAGTTAGGTATCTGGGGTTCCACTTGGGTCATGGGCAGGTGCGTCCACAGGTTGACAAAACCACAGCGATCGCAGCCTGCCCGGCACCCAAGACCAAAAAGTGGGTACGGCAGTTTTTGGGGCTGGCTGGCTACTACCGAAGGTTTGTGCCTAGTTATTCTGATGTCACCAGCCCGCTGACTGACCTTACTAAAAAGGGGGCTCCCAATCCGGTCCAGTGGACAGAGTCGTGCCAACAGGCCTTCCTTAAGGTAAAATCTGCACTGTGTGGGGGGCTGCTTTTACATGCACCTGATTTCTCTCTCCCCTTTATTTTGCAGACTGATGCATCTGACAGGGGGCTGGGCGCAGTGCTCTCGCAGGTGGTCGGAGGGGAGGAACGGCCAGTGCTTTTTATTAGTCGCAAGCTCTCCTTCAGGAAGACAAAATATAGCACCATCGAGAAGGAGTGCTTTGCGATTAAGTGGGTGGTTCTGACGCTCTGCTACTACCTGCTGGGGCGGGCCTTCACCCTCTGTTCCGATCATGCCCCTCTGCAGTGGCTCCACCGCGTGAAGGATACTAATGCGCGGATCACCTGTTTGTATCTGGCTCTCCAGCCCTTTAAATTCAAGGTGGTCCACAGGCCAGGGGCGCAGATGGTTTTGGCTGACTTTCTGTCCAGAAATGGGGGGGGAGTGGGCAGGCCTATCTTTATAAAATAATATTAAGTTGTTATCGACAGTGACCAAACAGTGTTACTTAAAAAGGGGAATAATAAAAGGACTGACCTTGATCCTGCCTCGTTGTCTCCTGACTCCTCCATTGCTCCAATCAAACCAGTTCACAACAGGATAAAAAAACTAAAACAACAAAAGAATCGGAGAGCTGCACACCGAGGCGGCATCTTAAGCTTTTATTGACCATGACACCAGTAATAATTCTTCTGTTTCTCTCTTTCTCTATTCATCCATCCATCCATTCATCACTCTATTTTATAAAGGAAGGGTAAGGGTAACCAGAAGTCTAAAATTTGAATTCAGTCATCATTTACTCGCCCTCAACAATTCTTTCTTTTGTGTTCCACAAAAGAAAAAGTAATAACGGTGAGTAAATAATGAGAGCATTTTCTTAACTTTCTTAAAGGGTTGCTCTGTCTGCATCTTTCTCTCACTGTGTAGTCTGTAAATCCAAAATGTTTGAGGGAACATTTGATGTCTCATAACAAGTCTGAAGCAGGTCTCATTTTCACTTTAGAAAACTACAATGTGTATCAGGCTTTTTTCCAGACCACCTGCCACTATGAACAGTCTTACACATTTTCAGAGCAAAACCACACACCTGAAAAATTTAACAAGCTTGAATTGGCAGATAAAGGTACCCAGAGTTCTCTATAACTCCCTTGCTACTGAGCAAGACCTGAATGGAGAATCCAATAAAACAAGCCACTCTGATTTTATTTTAAAGTACGCGATCCCAAAATCTAATTTTCAGTACTCTTTAATTGAATTGCTGCAGTCTAAAGAAGTGGTTTCATCATACCAGTTATCAAAAATGGATATAAAACTCATCTACAGTATATTTTTCCAAGACTTTGGATTCTTGCGAGTCACAAACTGGATTTCCATCTACATTCTATGCAGATTTTGGGATATTGCCTTAAAAATGCTTGGGTTTTTTTGTATTCTGTAAGATGGCCACTACTGATGCAAACACATATACTAAATACATTTCTAGAGTTGCATCAAAAAGTCTTATGACTTTGTCTCAACAAGTCATGCTATTGAATAATTCACTCATAACTGGACTAATCTATATTTCTGGCAAACTAGCCGCAAACTTGCCACAAATGTTCCACTCATTATTTTGCAGATCTTCACCAGTAGTGGTAACCATGCAGTAAACCTTTGGCAACAAAGGACAATTTGCCACAAGTTTGCTGCAAAGCTCATTTGCATGTGTTTGCATTGGCAAGTTTGCAGAAAATCTGCCACGAACTCTTGATTTTTGTAAGGGTGGACAAATATAATTGCATAGCATCATATATTTTGCTCTTTGGTTATTCTGAAATGCCAAAGCCTGTCATCAAAATGATTGGCTATTATTACATTACAGAAATGTCAGACATGCTTTTGTTCCCAGATATAAGGCATCTGCTGCAGATCGCAAGCAAAAAATTCTAAAAAGTTCATCAGAGTGTTTTTTCCGTACATTCTAAAACAGACATGGGCAACATATGGCCCGCGGGCCAGATCAGGCCCTCCACATGTTTTATGTGGCTCATTTATCGTAAAAGTTCTCATGATGCAGCATAACTTTGTGCATCCTCTCTCTGTCATTGTGATACATCAGCCCTGTTGAAATTAATGTAATGTAATTTAAGCGAGGCAAGGCAGAAACAATTGTTGTGTGAAGGCATCCTAAGTTGCACAAATTTGGGTCACTCAGAAATCGTCATGGTCATGACTATGAGTACATTAACATGTCACCACCAATGATTACATATCAATGCTTATTGATGATTGAGTTTAGCCAATCATAACTGTGGTCATGTACTGTATGTATAAAAGTAGATTTATGCCACAAAAGTGTAAAATGTGGCTTAAGTGGTTCAACAGTCAGGCCTTAAGAAATGACTGCAGGCATCTCACTCTTAATATCTCTCTCTCTCTCTGATCTTCTTATTCTTATTTTGTTCACTACCTATGTTTCATGATTTGTCTTCCTCTCTTTAGGTGTCTCTCTCTCTCTCTCTCTCTCTCTCTCTTTCTCTCTCTCTCGCTCTGTCTCTCTCTCTTTGACTCTCTCGGCTATAGTTTTTAAGCGACATGAAAAGGAGTTTGACTAGATTTCCATGGTAACTGGTGTTTCCCACCCCCCGCAGTCTGCGTCAGACCAGTGACGCCTCGACCCCCTCCACCTAATTCCATTATCCATCCCTCCATCTACTATGAATGAATACACAGGAACTTAAGGAATGGTGCTGCTTTTGTTCAGCTCTTACAAAACAGGGCTTAAATTGGACAGGTTTCATGTGCATTATGCTCTCTGATTGCATGAGGTACATGACGGGACCAAATTCAGATGCTGAGTGCTTCTGGCATCAGATGAAGATGCGTTTAACTGCCGATGAGGTCAGGAGACAACGGACAAATCTGTGTTTGTGTGTGTGTGTGTGTGTGGGGGGCACAGAAAATGATAGTGTGTATACTGTTTATCTTTGCATATCCTTTTTCTTTCAATTGTGATGTCTATTTGGGACAGAGGTCTAATGGGTATGTGGGAGTACGTATGTGAAATACACCTTGAACATTTCTTCGTGAGATTCACCCTTGTACCCTGCACAATATTTCTTACCATTGCAACTCAAACTGGTTGGCTTACAGTACATGGCTCATATGGCTATTTATGTCATAAGAGATTATGTGAGATTTGATACACCCTGATCCTAATCTGTTCTAGGAAGACAATATGTCAAAGAATTCAAAATCCTTAGGCTCTGGAGACATTAACTCTTTCCCCGCCAAACACGGAATTTTCCGTGTTTTATGAAAAAACGCTTCCCCGCCAAACACGGAATTTTTCGGGTTTCCGTGTTTTAGGTGTTATACGGTAAGGAAGACCCTCAGCATGTTTTGAAAGAGTACGCAACTCTTTGATCAAAGAAACAGACTGCGATCGTCTCAAACATGAAGAAGTGGAGTATGAGAAGCTCAAAATATCAGACATAAACATGCCTTTTTCTCAGCTTTTTGTCTGAAATGTTGTTTTTGACAAAACTGACCTCTGTTCAAGTCGCAATAAAAAAGAACAAATGAAGATAAAATAAAATCGCTTTTTTTTTTGCCTAAAAGCAGAGGCTCAGATCTTTATTGTGATATATAGCATCTTCATATATTCATGGAAGAAAATATTCTGCGGGCCATTAAAGTTTAGCGAAAATCATCAAAAACCCTGGCGGTGGCTGGCAACTTTTTTTTAAAAACGCTGGCGGGGAAAGAGTTAAAGGGGACCTATTATGCAAAATTCACTTTTACATGGTGTTTGTACATAAATGTGAGTCAGCAGTATGTGTACTCAACCACCCTACAATGTTAAAAGTCCATTCTTTATTATATTTCTATTAATCAAAAACAGTGTGTCAAAAGGAACGGTTTTCATTTCTGCTCTAAAGTGATGTCCCGTTCGGGAGAACCGAACGGGCCGGTGGGTCAGCCGCTATAAGCTAAAATGAGCCGCCGCTTTATGCAGAACGGACCACAAAAGGTAGCCACAATATGCAGATAAGGACAGCGAACCAGATGCTATGTAAATTCTCAGGGCGATTTCTCTTCCCATTCCAGCCCTACCTGAACTCTGATGTTTATGCTGTCAGTCATATAGTTTCTGATTTGTTGTTGCTTTAGTAACCAAAGCATGAGCTGTAAAGGCACAGCCCTCTTCCAGAAAGGGGGCGGGGAGCAGCAGTTAATTTGCATTTATAGAGACATACACGAAATCAGCGTGTTTTTGATTTCACCCAAAAAGAGGCATTTATAACATGGTATAATAAATGCTCCGTGGGGTATTTTGAGCTGAAAATTCACAGACACATTCTGGGGATACCTGAGACTTATATTACATCTTGTAAAAAGGGGCATAATAGGTTTCCTTTAAAAGATACTTATGTGCTCAAGCTGAAGTCCCTTGTAGGCAATGCCGACGAAGGTCAATGCTGACATGGAGAATCTTGCAGTAATACGTTTATCGACAAAATTTGATATGGTTACAACAGTGGGGGATGTCGAGAAACAGATTGATTATCTGGAGTCATCGGAGTGGGAATTAGCTGCTAATCTGCTAGCGACCATGGTGGAATTGGAGCACGTCTGGGAAAAGTTGGAGGAAATGGAAAATCGTAGTTGGCGGAATAACATCTGAATAACGATTCCTGAGGCCGAATAAGGTTAGGATATGGTGAAATTCCTGGACGAGCTCCTTCCGAGTCTGCTCGACATAACAGGCCATAAGCTGAAATCGAGCAAGCTCACAGGGTTCAGACTCGGTGATCTGCTAAGGGAGACAGGAACTGATCAATTCTGGCCCAATTTTTATCCAATAATCCAATAAGCATCTCATGTTACGTGAGGCGAGGAGTAAAGGAAGGCTTTCCTGGAAGAACCACATCATTTTCTTTTTCCCAGACTTTGCAAATTTGACAGGAGAGAAACGTGATTGTTTCAAGGAATGCAAGAAACCCTAACATCAACGGAAGTTCGCTTTTGCACTGATGTTCCCGGCCAAATTGAGAATAGATGCTAAGGATGGCAGCAACATTTTTACTTGTCTCCAACAAGCGATGTCCTTCATAAAGTCAATGGAGTGATTAAGTTATTTTGTGGTAATCAATTTGCAGCCAAGTGAGCCTGACTCACTGAACATTCACATGACTGTCCGAGGAAACAAGTGCCTTTTTCGTTTCCTTTTGTGCTGGTTCCAAGTTTGTTTTGTGTAGTAACACACCTTTGGGACAGTGTTGTGTATGAATCTGCACAGTCTTTGTGCTTATGCCTCCTATTTGTTGGTGTTTGTTTTGTTAAGTTTTTGTTGCAGGACATTGGAGTGATTAAGTAATTTGTTGCACTCATGTAACAGCCGAATGGTCCAGGTCACTGAACATTTGTTTAACTGTCCGAGGAAACTGCCTTTTGTGTGTGTGTGTGTGTGTGTGTGTGTGTGTGTGTGTGTGTGTGTGTGTGTATATATATATATATATATATATATATATATATATATATATATATATTATATTTATTTATTTATTTATTTAAATGTTTTACTGGTTCCGCAAGTGGCTGGAGTTTGTTTTGTGGAGGAACACACCTTTGGGACAGTTATGTGGATGAATCTATGCATGCTTTGTGTTTATTCCGCCTATTGGCTGTAGTTTATTTTATAGATTATCTTCGGTTATGTAATTCTGTCTCACAAAATTTGTATAGAAACACCGGACTTGAGCAATCCGCAAAGTTGACGTGGGGGCTCTCGTTGGAGTACATGGACTGTTTGAGTTTAGAGGGATGAACGGCATTTGCCGCTGTCGTACCCGGGGTTAATGCACACATTTTCTTTTTTCTGTTTGTTTGGTTTGGGGAGAAGTTTGGGGTTTGATTGTTGCACTAATGTTGGAATGTTGTCTTTATAATTTTATTTTTGACACACAATACATTTTTTTATAATATAGTCAGGTCCATAAATATTGGGACATTGACACAATTCGAATCTTTTTGGCTCTATACACCATCACAATGGATTTGAAATGAAACGAACAAGATGTGCTTTAACTGCAGACTTTCAGCTTTAATTTGAGGGTATTTACATCCAAATCAGGTGAACAGTGTAGGAATTACAACAGTTTGTATATGTGCCTCCCACTTTTTAAGGGACCAAAAGTAATGGGACAGATTAACAATCATAAATCAAACTTTCACTTTTTAATACTTGGTTGCAAATCCTTTGCAGTCAATTACAGCCTGAAGTCTGGAACGCATAGACATCACCAGACACTGGGTTTCATCCCTGGTGATGCTCTGCCAGGCCTGTACTGCAACTGTCTTCAATTCCTGCTTGTTCTTGGGGCATTTTCCCTTCAGTTTTGTCTTCAGCAAGTGAAATGCATGCTCAATCGGATTCAGGTCAGGTTATTGACTTGGCCATTGCATAACATTCCACTTCTTTCCCTTAAAAAACTCTTTGGTTGCTTTCGCAGTATGCTTCAGGTCATTGTCCATCTGTACTGTGAAGCGCCGTCCAATGAGTTCTGAATCATTTGGCTGAATATGAGCAGATAATATTGCCCGAAACACTTCAGAATTCATCCTGCTGCTTTTGTCAGCAGTCACATCATCAATAAATACAAGAGAAGCAGTTCCATTGGCAGCCATACATGCCCACACCATGACACTACCACCACCATGCTTCACTGATGAGGTGGTATGCTTTGAATCATGAGCAGTTCCTTTCCTTCTCCATACTCTTCTCTTCCCATCACTCTGGTACAAGTTGATCTTTGTCTCATCTGTCCATAGGATGTTGTTCAAGAACTGTGAAGGCTTTTTTAGTTGTTGTTTGGCAAACTCTAATTCTGTTTTTGAGACTCACCAGTGGTTTAAATCTTGTGGTGAACCCTCTGTATTCACTCTGGTGAAGTCTTCTCTTGATTGTTGACTTTGACACACATACACCTACCTCCTGGAGAGTGTTCTTGATCTGGCCAACTGTTGTGAAGGGTGTTTTCTTCACCAGGGACAGAATTCTTCGGTCATCCACCACAGTTGTTTTCCATGGTCTTCCGGGTCTTTTGGTGTTGCTGAGCTCACCGGTGCGTTCTTTCTTTTTAAGAATGTTCAAAACAGTTGATGTGGCCACACCTAATGTTTTTGCTATCTCTCCGATGGGTTTGTTTTGATTGTTCAGCCTAATGATGGTTTGCTTCACTGATAGTGACAGCTCTTTGGATCTCATATTGAGAGTTGACAGCAACAGATTCCAATTGTAAATAGCGCACTTGAAATGAACTCTGGACCTTTTATCTGCTCCTTGTAAATGGGATAATGAGGGAATAACACACACCTGGCCATGGAACAGATGAGTAGCCAATTGTTCCATTACTTTTGATCCCTTAAAAAGTGGGAGGCACATATACAAACTGTTGTAATTCCTACACCGTTCACCTGATTTGGATGTAAATACCCTCAAATTAAAGCTGAAAGTCTGCAGTTAAATCACATCTTGTTCGTTTCATTTCAAATCCATTGTGATGGTGTATAGAACCAAAAAGATTCGAATTGTGTCTATGTCCCAATATTTATGGACCTGACTGTAGGTCAAAATGTCAAATGTTAATATGAGTGGATTGTCTTTCTCCACATGGAATGCGAATGGGTTGGAGTACCCCATAAAAAGAAGGATAGTTATTTCTCTTCTTAAACGTTAGAAATATGATATAGTGTTTCTTCAAGAAACGCATTTTCCTGACAGGAAGCTGAAAAATTTGGGAAGATATAAGGTGGACATGTTTTCTTTAGTGCTGGCTCACGTAAGAGCAGGGGAGCCATTACTCTTATAAGTAAGCATCTACAATTACAATATCTTAAACTGAATAAAGATAAATTAGGAAGAGTCAATATAATTTTAGCAGAGATTCAGGGGCAAAGTCTTATTTAGGCTAATATTCATGCACCCAACTTTGATGATCAGGTCTTTTTTATAGATCTTGAAGGGATGTTGCAAGCCGCTGGCACCCCTCATGATATAATATTGGGAGGAGACCAGTATTTTTACTTTTGTTGGACTCAGTCTTGATCATAGTGAAGCAGAAGTGTGCAAGCCCCCTAGAGCAACATTGATGCTTCATAGGATGTGTAAAAATCTTGGTCTTACAGATATTTGGAGACTTTTGAACCCATCTGGTAGGGACTATACATTTTTTTCATCAGTCCATAAGATTTATTCTAGAAGTCCCTCATTTCATCTGTTGTCATTTGCTCAATAGGAAACATTTTAATCTCAGTTCACACCATGGTGAATTAGAGATGTTGCTACATATGGAGTAAAGTAAATGTTATAGTTGCCACTGTAATGTATCCCTTTTGCAAAATTCTGAATTCCAACAAATATTAAAGGCTGAAATCAATGTTTATATGGAGACAAACTGGTTCTTAGTGTTCTCTCTGGGCATGGCTTAGGAGGCACTTAAAGCGGATCTTAGGGGCCGGATCATACATTATGCCTCATTCGCCAAAAAATCCAAAGCACGAGATCTCGTGGAGTTGGAAGGGAATAGTAAAAGTGACGAGGCAGAGCTGAAGCGCCAAATGTCATCTGATGGCCTCAGAGAATTGACCTGATTGAAATACATATATAATACTATTTTGTTGCGGAAGGTGCAGTTTTGGCTATTCAGGGCAAGAAAGTCATACTTTGGGTCTGGGGACAAAGCAGGAAAACTTCTGGCTAGATATATAAATGTGTTTTTCTACCATTCCCTCAGTGAAACTATCTTGATCTCTATAGTTCCACGTCTTTGTCTACTGATGAAGATATTAGAAACTTTGTGGGACCATTAGAACTCCCTAAACTGACGAATGAGAAAAAAATGTCTCTTGATTCTGAGATAAACTTGAGGAGCTTGGCGAGGTAATTAAGGCCTTGCCTACAGGCAAGGCTCAGAGGCTAGATGGCTTTGCCACTGAGTTTTTTTTAATCTTTTGCTACAGAATTGGCTCCACCTTTGCTAGAAGTTTATGCAGAATCATTAAATAATGGAAAGCTTCCGCCAACCATGATGCAAGCCCGGATCAGTCTGATTTTTAAAAAGGACAAAGATCCAAGTGAGTGTAAGTGTTAACATCCAATTTACCTGATCCAGTAAGACATTAAAATATTGTCAAAAATATGGGTTAACTGATTAAGTAAAGTTATGACATCTCTTATACATATAGATCAGGTAGGGTTTATTCAGGGTTGTAGCTCTTCTAAAAACATTAGCTGTTTCATCAATATCATGTGGTCAGTGGCAAATGCAAAGACTCAGAGCCATCTCACTGACGACTCCGAAAAGGCATTTGATATGGTAGAATGAGATTATTTTTTTTTAAAGATTTTGTAAATGTACGAGTTGGGGAATACGTTTATTCGATGGATTAAGTTACTTTATAGACACCCAGTAGTGGTGGTACAAAAAAAATAATTATTTTCAGATTACTGTATGCTAGATAGGGGCACGCTTGCTCTCTTTCCCCATTATTGTTCTATTTTGCCCTGGAACCATTAGCAGCTGCGATAGTAAAGGAGGATGAATTTCCAGGGGTGATTGCGGGAGGTGTGGCACATAAACTTTTGCTTTACTCAGATGATATTTTATTATTGATCTCCGAATGTACTAGATTTGCCTTGCCTCCACAGAATTATTAATAATTTTTCTAAGTTCTTGGGATACAGTGTTAATTGGTCTAAATCCGAAGCTTTTGCCCTACTAAGTTTGCTTCATCAATTTTTATGAGTACAGTTGCAAATTGGAATTTATCAATTTAATATTTAAGGTTGTAAAGTTAAGAATTATCACAATTGTCCTATCTATAGATCTACAGATCTATTTAACTGTTTATATTCGTCTCCAAGACAGTGAGGTACAGACAATCTCTGTTTTTAACATTATGTTGTGGATGAAGTCTAATCTGCTGACATTGATTTCTTACTTTGAGACACTCGCTTTCTGAAGTCTGTGTGGGACAGCTGAAGTCAGTGTCAAATGCAAACCACACTCACTGAGCCAAATATAATCTCCTTATCTCCAGAGTACAACACAAGCTATCCCAGAGTAAACACACATACACACACACTCTCAGTCTGTGTGCAGAATTCAAAGCCAAACTTCAGCACAGATCCCCCATGATCCTTCAGAACATGAACCTCAGATGGCCTTCTGCAATGAAAAAACCCAAACAACACTGATCCATGGTTATGTGTCAGGATTTTATAGTAGTATAATACAGGTTTCCATTGAGTATCCTATATTTGCATTCACTCCTTGTCAAAATTGTAACTGTGCCTGATGTAAGATTTTCAGTGGATCTGAAGCATGTTGTTTCAGAGAGTTACAGTATCCTAGGATTGGCCACGTTATGCCGACACGCTGACAAGACATGGACAGTGGTTCTATGAGTTTGAAATGAGTTTACTTAACTTATTACATCATGATTTTATTAACACAACAATTTATTGTTGAAATAACTTAGTTGAATTGCTTAAACCCAACAAAATTAGATGTGTCAATGTAACAAAAAAAAACTTTTAATGATGTACTAATTAGTGAAAGTGAGGGTTAGCATGCTAAATACATGCTGGTTGGAAAAACAACATAGTTTAGTTTAGTAACGATGCTATGGTTAGCACAGCATTTGCTCAGTGGTTGAGGCTCAGGGTAACTGACCAGAAGGTCGGGGGTTCAAGCCCCAGCACCACCAAGATGCCACTGTTGGGCCCTTGAGCAAGGCCCTTAACTCCAGGTTGCTCCAGGGGGATTGCCCCTGTAATAATTGCACTGTAAGTTGCTTTGGATAAAAGCGCCTGCCAAATGCATAAATGTAAATGTCTTCACCATTATAGGACCCTCAAATCTTCAACAGAACAGAAACTCTTCTAAATCTCAGCATATCAAAACATGAATCACTAACAAGAATCACCCTTTATTTTCATCCTTCACAAAAATACATTTACTTGCCCTATTTCGTCCCGTGCAAAGCATACTGGGAATTGGTAATCTCCTGCCCAGTTTTATCAGTGCTACATAAACACCACAACAAGTATTCATGTAGTCCCAATGTGTTGAGTAAACTTCCATTTTACAAATTAAAAAGGATAGAACACAATGAAATCAAGTTGGGACAAAATGTTCTAGAATTGTGTTGGTTTCGTTTTTATTAAGTAAATGAAACAAGCAGCAAAAATCCTTCAATTGAGATAGTAAAAGAGATCTAATTTCTGATTTTTATTTCTGATTGGGTGCTTGGTTTCACACATGAAGGCGTTGTCAAGGCAGTCCTGTGATTGTTGTTGTGGTTTATCTGTGTGTGGTCAGTAAGCATTTGAGTCATGCAAAGTTTGTTATGAGTCAGATCTTTAATGACAAGAGCATGTGATGTGTTTGCAAACTTTATCCATTGTATCTCAGAGTCATATGAAACTCTGTGGTTGTTTGTGTTATGTGTATAATTAGTGAAGAGCTCACACTAAAAGACATAGTAACCATTACCCATTTTCCACCATCTGTGCTGGTGCATTGTAACTGATATGAAACCGTTTCTTGCATTGCTGTGCCACAAGAATAGGCTCCACATTAGCCAGTGTCAGAGATCGAGGGAAAATGCCTTCAACATAAGCATAAGATTTTTAAAGCATGTCTGGTTAGATTGATGCAAAACAAACTCGATGGCACAAAACAAGATCACTCATGATAATCAATGGAGCTGTCTACACTGGGATGCCCCTTTCCTGTTTTTGTTACCCTGCAAATCTTCTCAAGTTTTTTTTTCTTGTTCAATCGCATTCTCTAAAGGACTCGTAACTTGGTACTCTGAATCGCAAGTGTAATGCTCAATCAGGTGAGGTACCAAGCAATTTGACAAGACTTAAAAAAAAAAACGTGCAAATGTAGTTGGTTAGGTAATGCAAACGTTATAATATTTCACCTTACATAGAGTGCGCTGATATGAAACTTTATGGCCGATACCCATTTTAGCAAAAAACTAGGCTGATGACATAAGTTTTTATATATTTGCAATTTGCCGCTTTTCTCTAGATTTGTGTGAAAGTTTATAAAAGTCATTGATGTTTTTGCGCCTCTAGTAATCTTTTAACCAGGAGGCTGCTACAATACGTACAAGTCAATTAAAAATAATTTTGCAAAAATATAGGTATAGTTACGTGTTTCTATAAAACTAGGTAGTTTAAAACACCAATATCTACCCATGCCTCACCTTCATGCTGTCCCATGTGTCCCATAATTTGAATACTCTATGCCAAAATGCAGATATACCCAACAGTTTGCTTTGTAATTGAAATGACAAAGTAGACATCTACTCCTTCATCGTCCCTCAAGATTGTGTTTCAGGTGAATCCAACTGCTCTAGAAGGTTGTGAAAAACATGAGTACCTGCTTGAGGATCAACAGAGTCTATTGTGTGAACATATAGTCCAAGTGTAATGTGTACATCCACTTGAGTATTTTTGCAGTGGCTTTAATGCATCTTAGAGCGATCTCCAAAGCGAGCCTGCAGGGAGTGGGATGGTAGTGTGGAGATGGACAAGACACTCCATTGCATCAATATTCATATGACGAAGCACCATGGCGCATGGACGCATTTCAGCTGAGGAGAAACGGCGCGTTTTTAAACAAACAAAAGCGGCATCCATTATTTAAAGTCATTGGACCTGTGCTTATGCACTCACACAGTCAGAACAAAAACACTCACAAACACTCATAATCTTGTCATCTCTCTGGAATACTGGTGAAAAATAAAACATTATGTAGACAAGACTTTGAATGAGTCTTCATCCCAAAGTACTAATGTGAGTTCTGCCGGTCCCCACGTCTTAGGAAATGTGTGCATAAGATTTTTAAGAGCATAAGAAGTCATTAGTTATGAGATGTTTATTTTCTGGAAATAATGGATGCATCACCCAAAAAAACAAGAATCAAAAGGAATTAGGCAATCTGATGGAAATTTGATATGAAATTGAAATGTATAAATCTTAAAAACTAGTGTAACGGGGTAAAATGGAAAGGAGGAGACGAGAACCTGCTTGACAATATAAATAATAATTTAATGGTTAACTTAGAGCAAAAGACAAAACATTAATGTATACAGGGCAGCTGCCTGTAGCTCTCTCTCTCTCTCCCGAACTGCTGCTTCCACCCACCTTTATCCCTCTCGTGGGCTTGATTAGACTGAATAGGGGCCGGGCGTGCATCATCATGGCTGGCCCTCGCCCTCCACCTCCACCAATAGTAAAAAAAATATTTTTTGTGTACATGGAATTTGTAAATTTTTAAAAAGCTAAAATGTGACCAAAATGATGAAAAACTAATGATGAAATAAAATTACCAAAATCTATATTTTCTTAAAGTAACAACTTAGAAGGTCCCCTTGTACAACATGAAATGAGAGAAAATTTCATCCAATGTAAGCAAAATGAACATTATAACTAAAATATACCAAGTTGAATAAGAATTGAATCAAATCAAACTGAAATTGAATCGAGAGCTTGCTATTCTAAATATCAATACCCAGCACTATGTAACACAATAATTTTTTTATTAAAATGAGCATAAATTCAGTATAACAAGTCTTATCATGATGTATAAATACTTAACCATTTATATAATATATCATGTTTTTTCCCCCCAGAATTATGGTAATGAGAATACGATTTTTACACATTACAAGAAAATTGGGTTGGGGGAATGTGCCTTATTGTCTTTAAAATAATTTCACAATGCAAGAAAATCACAATGGTCCGAAAACATGGTCATGGTAAAACATTTATATACAGTGTATATATATATATACACACACACCGAGCAGCCACAACATTAATACCACCTGCCTAATATTGTGTGGGTCCCCCTCGTGCCACCAAAACACATAATAGCACATAATAGTTCAGAATAGCATTCATGCTCTGAACCACAATTGTACAGAGTGGTTATCTGAGTTACCGTAGACTTTGTCAGTTCAAACTGGTCTGGAATTCTCTGTTGACCTCTCTCATCAACAAGGCGTTTCCATCCACAGAACTGCCGCTCACTGGATGTTTTTTGTTTTTGGCACAATTCAGAGAGAATTCTAGAGACTTTTGTGTGTGCAAATCCCAGGAGATCAGCAGTTACAGAAACACTCAAACCAGCCCATCTGGCACCAACAATCATGCCATGGTCAAAATGACTGAGATCACATTTTTCCCCCATTCTGGTGGTTGATGTAAACATTAACTGAAGCTCCTGTTCCGTATCTGCCTGATTGTATGCACTGCACTGCTGCCACATGATTGGCTGATTAGATAATCGCATGGATGATTGTTGGTGCCAGACAGGCTGGTTTGAGTATTTCTGTAACTGCTGATCTCCTGGGATTTGCACACACAACAGTCTCTAGAATTCTCTCTGAATTGTGCCAAAAACAAAAAACATCCAGTTTTTGATCAAATCTAGACAGACCCCATTTCCAGCAGCCATCGCTTCAACACCTTATCCTTGAGTAATATTGCTAAATTGATCATTTGGTTCTAGAAAATCATTTGCCATTATATCAATCACAGTTGGCAGCTATTTGTTTCGTTAAATGAAGCTTAACATTTTCTTTGTGTTTGATTTTGAGTCGCCACAGTATGCAATAGACTGGCATGTCTTATGGTCAATATTAGGTCAAAAATAGTAAAAAAGAAACATCTTTCTCTTGAAACTCACCAGTCAATCATTGTTTTGAAGAATGAAGGATATACAATGCTTGAAATTGCCATTACAGTCTTCAAAGACAAAGGAAAACTGGCTCTAACAAGGACAGAAAGAGATGTGGAAGAACATATGTTCAACTAAACAAGAGGATAAGTACGTCAGAGACTCTAGTTTGAGAAATAGACACCTCACATGTCCTCAGCTGACAGCTTCATTGAATTCTACCTGCTCAACACCAGTTTCATGTACAACAGTAAAGAGAAGACTCATGGGTGCAGGCCTTATGGGAAGAATTGTAAAGAAAAAGACACTTTTTAAACAGAAAAACAAAAGAAAAGGGCAAAGAAACACAGACATTGGACAACAGATCATTGGAAAAGAGTGTTATGGATCTTAACTCCATTTAGCTTTTGTGAGATCACAATCTTATCAGACTGTAAGGTGTGTGACAAATGTGCTTTAGCACATAACTGGTAATCGCCACTCAAATTTTTCAAATTTAATAGTGTATTTTCACATTATTAATGTCCTGACTATACATTGTGATCAGCTGAATGCCACTTAAAGTAGCAATTTCTGTCCATAAGAGCAAAATCTGTACATTATTCCAAAATTTTGGTCACCAGTGGATATATAAATGTTTTGTTGTTGTTTACAA
Organism: Xyrauchen texanus; assembly: GCF_025860055.1. Taxonomy (NCBI): domain Eukaryota; kingdom Metazoa; phylum Chordata; class Actinopteri; order Cypriniformes; family Catostomidae; genus Xyrauchen; species Xyrauchen texanus. The sequence goes on along the minus strand of NC_068320.1, from coordinate 8,727,938 downwards.
ACAGGTTTCCCAAACAACCACAAACAAATAGTATCACTCATACCATTGGTTGACTCATTGTTGTGATGATGGGTTGGGGGGCATTTCCAGTACAACAACATAACTCTCTGCTTAACCACCATAGTACGATGCTTAGTTGGAGACTAGCTAGTCATGACTGTTTCTCAAAACCGTAGAAAAATATTTCGCACATCCATCGTTCGAACCACGTTGGTTCAACAGTAAAGAGCTGTCATTAATGATGTTACACAGGGGGTGGAGTAACAACTTCTGAAGATATCAAACCATAATAGTTATTTACACATACTACAGAAAACTGTTTAATGCACGAAAGCTGCTGAAGACATGAAAGCATGTAATGTAAATGCGATGGATAAATTGCGCTTCACTAGTGGGGTTTTCCTCAACATCAGACTCCAGGGTTCCCCCGGTGCACTTTAGAACATACGCACATGAACACTCTTCAAAAACATGAGCTTCACTTATGTGTTAACACAGACTCATAAGCCATGTACTCCAACAAATGCCATGTGTAGTAAATGGCTTTCTCTTAACAGCATTTAATCCCTAAAATGGCAGCATTCATGTTAACATGTCATTTTAGAACAGCACTTTCTGCAAAACCCTGGAGTAAGCAGTTATCTTAAGTGCATGTAAACATGGTCAAAGTCTTTACAGAATGAAAGATATTTGGAATAAAAGATATAGAAGCCTCAGCATAGTCAAATGATGTCCACACAGCAAACTTGCAAGGAACTATGTTTCTAACTACAGGTAAAGAGCTTTGCAGTTCTGTTTGTGAATGTTGATTTGAACTACGGTTTCTGCAAACACCAAATCATTGAACTATGTTGTTAACAATGGAATTTTCAACCAAAGTTGGCAAATGATGCACCACTGGTCAGGTGTTTTGCGTTTGCGGCACAGACAAATCAATCTAAGCATGGCTTACTTACATATTGTGTCTATATTAAACTGGGAGAGGAGAAAGTATTTTAACACAGAAAAAAAATTGACACTTTAAAAACAAAATATCTTATTTTTTCAATTGGAGACATCCCTAAAGGGAGTTTTGTCAGATTTAGCTAACTTCTAAGGACAATTGTGTCTCCAAACTATTGCTAAAGTAAACCCACACAGTGATGTGTGTTAGTACAGCTCACAGCCAGTGACTCATTGAGCTGCGAAATCAATGCACAACTCCACAGCACTTTACTACACCCAATGAATTCACTGCCAGAACCTGGTTAGACAAAAGGAACACTTGAGAGAGAAAAGTAAAGAGAGGCGGAAGAGAGATAAAAAGGACATTTGAAATAGACATAGAGTTTCATATGAGACATGGCAGAAGGAGAAGAGGAAATAGAGGGTGGCCGGTCCCTTGCGTCTGTCTTTAGTCTAATTAAAGCATGAGTCAGAACTCGAGGCTGCTGGGCTTTAGTGAGTGCAGCTACTATGGAGTCTCAGTGTGGTAATTACTGCAGCCCTGCACTATGACAGAACCCATGGGAAGAAAATGGCAGGACCATATAAAAAGAGGTGACAGAGGACGTCAGCAAGCCAACTGAGCAGGTAAAGAGTGCAGGAAGCGCTTTGATTGTCCGTGAGATCTTCCATGGCTCAGAAACAGTTCACTCATATAATCATTGGAAGTCTCTGAGACTTGTTGTTATGATTTCTGTAGATTACATAATGTTACTTTGGGGTTCCTAGGGTGTTCTGAGTGGCTGCTACATGGCTCAAGTCATAAGATATTGTATATTCTGGTGCGTATATATAGCTTGGGTCCTTTTGTAATGTGAAGAACGAAAACAGAACTTTCTAAACATGTCTGAAGGGTTTGTAGCTGAAGGATTTATGCATTTCTATGCCCAGCCTTATTCTTTTGAATGGAGCACTTGGAAATGAAACCGAAACATAGAGATGGCTACATGCAGCCACAGTCACACCGTGTCCTAACCTGACGGCAAACGACACGTGATAAAAGGTATATTTGTCTATGTTAATCAGAATTTTTGTCCTGACCAGCCGTGATGAGCTATGGTACATCCTATTGATCGCTTGTTTCTATTTTCAGCATAGCGCGGATAATTCCGTCCACTGCAAACTGGCAATGATCCAAAAAAAAAAAATATATATATATATATATATATATATATATATATATATATATATATAAGGTTAGAAAAAAATATGGCCGACCTGTTTTTAGATTAACAATCAAGTTTTCGCTTGAACGCCCCAATGTCTCGAGGGGGCTACGTGAACTGTTGCTGTCGTGCCCTATGAGATCAATGGTCAGTGAACAGTTTCACTAAATAACACATTACATTTTGGTTTGTTTCTCACCAAACCTGATCATATGCTTCCATAACAATCATGAGTCTCATGGAATAATTTATTAAACTTCTGAATTATACTTTTGCATTCTTTTGAAGCTTGAAGATGTAGTCACCATAAACTGCCATTGTATGACATCACTGAGCAAAACATTTTTTTCTCAATTTCTCCCTTTGTTTTAAGAAGAAAAAGAAAGTAATATAGGGTTATAACAACACAGGGATGAGATAACAATGACTACATTTTCAGTTTTGGGTGAACTATACCTTTTATAAACACCATTTATAATGTATTGCACCAGTAATGATCTACCTCCTTCAGCACACAGTGCCTGCTGTCAAAGTCAATAGAATTAGCAAAAAGTTGTGTTTCAGGTGGGATTTGTTTACCTCTAAGTCACTTAGAAATTCTGCCTGTAATCCTCCAAGAAAGAATGTGTCAGGACATGGGCTTGTTAAAGAATAGCACGTCATGTTAATTGAAACTTGCCAGACAGAAAGTGCCATTACGGCTCAAGTGATTTAAGGTACCCGAGGGCTGTATTGATATTCATAAGCTCAGAGGAAACTCTGCTTATAAGGAGGTGGAAAAGAGAGGCCTGCTCTGTGAATGAATGACAGAGACACTTAAAAGATAGCTCAGTGACTTTAAGACTCTTAAAGGACATTCCTGTGATGAATATGAATGATGGTACGGCAAGAAAACATCCTAAACAGCCTTAGAACAAAATCTTTAATCCTCTTGCTTCTAAGTGGGGAGTCTCAGCTTCTGACAGCAAAAGGTTAGACCTTCTGATGCATATTGCACACAAAAAGCATGGCTAAAATTGGCCATTCAAATCTGATTGGCTGGCTTCTACGTAATTTGAGGAGTCAATTCATACCTGTGATGAGGTTAGAGATAACATTTCTATATGCATTTTTAACTTGACACGAGTCAATCACAAGTTCCATCTGGGCTTGTTTTGTACAACAAATAGTGTTAAGTGGTCCTTTCTCCATCATTTGATCTCTGACACGGCTGATGTGTGTGTTTATGGTGTGTGCGTCAGTGTAATGACTCTGGGTGGACACATCACAAAGGTTCCCCCCTACTCCGACCAGTGTTTATGCTGGTTTAGGCCTCATTATCGGTAAATGCGTTATTCGCGATTAAGCAAAATTAACCAGTTTATCTTTTTTAAATGAATCACATGCATTAACACATTGACTTTGACAGCTCTTATACAAACCCATATGACTTTCTTCCATGAAACACAAAAGGTGAATTGTTTTAATAGCCTTCAGTGGGTTTATTTGCCTTATCGGCCTTATTGGCCTTAAACCAAATATATTTCTAAATTAAAATTACACTGAAAAATAATACAAATAACAAAGTGGTCAAAATATAGCACTCGACCACCTCCACAAATCCATACATTTACCGACTCGAATTTCACTCTTTTGTTGTGACATAAACGTATGGCTACAGCAACAAGTGCAACATTTCCAATACAAATTAAGATTATAAATATAATTACGAATTTTAACATAATAAAAGTTATAATAATTGAAATGTAAATATACTATTAGAAAGCTTAACACAAATACTATAATTGATATTTTCATAAAACGGCTATAACACATATAGTGCAAGTTATTAATGACTCTACTTTTACAGTGACTTTTCTTCTTCTTCTTTTTTGCATTTTATTTTTACCATTGTTGAACTTGAAAGCCCAAACTACTCACGCTGTATATCCCATGTCTTCTGAAGCGATCACTTTGTAAGTAGAAATTAATTCAAATTAAGTTGTTATTTACTCTCAAATCAAATAATGAATAAAGCGCTGAAGTCAAATATGGTTCTCTTGTCTTATTGAGTAAATAATGACAGAATTTTCATTATTTGGTGAACTATTCCTTTTTTGAAGAAGGGATTTTTTGAAGGATGTATGAATGTATGGTAGTATTTGTGAATAAGGACTTACATTTTTATCTGTTTCACACTGAAAGTTTAATCATAGGTCTGCAGCCTAAAAAAATACCACAAAACCATTGGCTCTGAAACATTTAGGAGCCAAATTACGGTTTTTGGTTGCCAAATTACTGAATTACTCATTTAGATGGTTAATCAGAACCATGAAGAAAAATGCTGATAACCGATTAATTGGACGATTCATTTTTAAAATCAACATATGAATAAAGTGTTCAAATTGTTCCTAGTCTTTCCTTACTCTGATGGGCCAGCCCAGAAACAAAGTCTACAAGACTGCAAATCAAATTAAATTCCAGATGCAGTTTATTGTGCAACCAAAATCCCAATAATGACCAGAAAAAATATATATTTATTGTATTCATTATTCATTACGCTCTTCAATAATCAAAAATGTTTTGTAACTTATTGGAATATTTTAGAACACCATTTGTTAATTAATTTCAAGAAAACTCAGTTGTGAATATGTATCTTCACGTGAATCGTGCATTTTGGCTCACACTGTTTGTTGTTGCGTGCAGCAATCTCATATGTAAGGTTGAAAAGTAACAGAAGACACACTGGGTGCATGCTCTAAAGATATAATTCTGTAACTCACAAGATGATATCTGATCTATATAAGCATAGACTTTGATATGAACGCACACAAAGTATTCCCACCTTTTACAATGGTCGCAATTCATTATTTTTGGTCGCAGTCTGGATCCCTGTATCATATATGTACATATCACTACAGAAGGTATGGATTAAACATCTCAAGTCCTATGGATTCTTTAATGCTGTCTTTATGTCCTTTTTGGAGCTTGAATGTGTGGTCCTCATTGACTTACATTGACTTGTCCGTTGACCACAAAGCAATTGTTGTTTGGGTTCCATAGAAGGAAGAAAATCATACAAGTTTGAGTTGGCATGAAAATGTTCCTTTTTGGGTAAACTATTCATTTGAGTTCTTATTATGTCCTTGCTATTGTTTTAAATCTTTAAATAACCCATTAGTCATTCTGGAACCCAGACAGTTTTGTAACTTCAGCTGTGCTTATGTATTTCCTGAATATATGTAGAGCAGTTTGACATATCTGGCCCATCTGAGTTTCAGGATTAAAATAAGCAATGAATAGTCTTTTCATAGTGTGTGAGCGTATTTACTGGTGGGAGAAGGAGATGTGTCAGTATATAGTAGCAGAAGTATGCTTAAGAGGCTTTTTGGCTGAGACGGGGCTACTTACACTTCTGTTGGTGAATGAGCACCACTGAGGCACAGTAATGTGTGTATGTGTGTGTTCCGGTGTTTTCACATAGTGGCTCATTTGTGGCATTGTTGAATGAGCATGAATGGGCAGGACAGTGTGGAATCAGCCAGAACACATTGAGTAATGAACATTAATGCAGCAGTGCTTCTAAGAATGATCTGGAAAATAGAGGGAGAGGGGTTAGCTAGGATTGTGTTAGAGAAGATAATAGGGAGACAAGGGGAAAAGAGTACAAGAAGAATGAGTCAGCGGGGGTGAAGCGATGCTGTATCACTCTAGATGAGGCGATGCTAAATCAAAGAGATTTTGATGGACAACGCTCTCAAGTGTTAATTAAAGACATGTTAGGTTGATGAATATAATTAGAGATGACTTGTCTCAAGATTGAGACATGTGAATGCACAGTAAGTGTAATCTCGCAGGAAATGTGCATATGTTTGTATGTGACTCAACGATCGCTGGGGTGAATGCCATGAAACCGGTGAAGAAAATGTAGAGGTCCTGTTTCACAACCAAATAAAAAGAAAAAAATAAGAAATCATATTTTGCTTACATAAAATGAAGCCTAGTTTAAAGACCATTAAGCATTTTTGGGGGATTTTCTGATTATTTCAACTTGATCTCATCACAAGTCGTAAGAATATTACGAGATGGCAAAATTGTACATCTTGGATTGTACAAAACAAACAACTTTTACTGGTGTGTGCCATGGAAGATAAAGAAACAGCATGATTTTTAAGTATTGGTCTGATGATTTATCATAAGTCTAAACCCTAAACTAACCCAAACCCCAAACCTAAACCTAACCACAAACATTAACATATGATATCATACTCAAACCTTAAACAAAAATATTTTACTATTCATTGACAAATCTATTGGTAGATTTTGGAACTGAAACAAGGGAAAATGGTAAATGGTCTACACTTATATAGCACTTTTTTTTAACCTTAGAGGTTACCAAAGCACTTTACACTGTGTCCCAATCACTCATTCACACACACCAATGGTGGCAGAGATGCCATGCAAGGAACTAGCCTGCCATTGGGAGCAACTTGGGGTTCAGTGTCTTGCCCAAGGGCACTTTGGCATGTGGAGTCATGTGGGCTAGGAATCGAACCACCAACCCTGCGATTGGCAGCCGACCCGCTCTACCACCTGAGCCACAGCTGCCCCAAACACTAAATTAACACTTCTGTTTATTGGCCAAATGAACATGGTTATCATGGTCTGGCCCATATACCAGTTCACACTTTCTCCTATCCCAGCTTAATACGCAGAGACAGAATGCTATTTGTTGGTTTTTAAACACTATGGCTCTCTGGCACTATAAAATTTTTGTTTTTGTTTTGAGCAACCCATCCAGCCCAACACAACAACACTGACTCAAACAATGGCATGATTTTGGGGCCAGAGTATCTGTTTGTTTGATCAACAGAAGATGGGGCATATTTAGAAGGTTAATTGAAAACAATGAATATTTAAGCAATTCTGTTCTGTCGGGAAAGTGGCGTATAAATTACACACTTCAGCTCTAATCCTATCCTGTGACATATGATCATATATATATATATATATATATATATATATGCCACAGTAGTAAATCTTGGGGAGGAAATCTTAAGAGGTCACCCTGGGCTTTTCAGAGATACCAAATGTTTAGGGTTTTGGGCATGACATATCCTCTCCTTGGCCAATAGAAATGGACGACATTGCAATCAAATCACACTGCATATCAAATTTGAGATTTATATATAAAAGAGATAAACTTAAATATATAAAAATAATGCCTGTTGTATCATATTTTATGTTCAAATTTTGACATGATTTTTCTATAAAATTATTTACAACTATGCTCAAGTTGCTTTAATTCAGCAAATACTCATTTTGAAATATCAGTAACGTTATAACGTTATTGTTGCTTTTACTTTATCAAAGTTGGAAACAGCAAACAGAAGGGCATTACAGTATGAAGGCGGGTCTTATTGTAATAGAAGAACTATTTCAAGGTCTTCTACTTCCAGAACAGCATAACAACTTTCACCAGGAGGCAGCAGACATTAGGGATGTGCAAAATTACCAATTTTCATAATCAACTAGTCAATCGGTTGTTTGAACAACTAGTCGACTAGCTAGTGATATGTTATGGTTCTGTTATGGTCATGTGACCATGATGCTAAGTGCAGCACTTCAACATGGTTACAAATGTTGAAATAAAAATAAAATTACAAATAAAAAGGCTAAATTATTATAAAATCATATTGCACAAAACTATCAAAGTAAGAAATAAGAAAGGCTTCAATAAATAATGGCACAAAACCGCTTATGCGCATCCTGAATCCAGAATGATGCCCTTCAATGTAAACAGATAGCTTGGGAGTCTCAGGGTTATCCTTGCTGCACATTTAAAAGCTCAGAACTGCAAGATAATGATGTAGGTAGACATTTAGTTTATGACATCGAGCAGTATAACCTTTCTTACTGAAACTAAAAGAATCAGCAAAAGACTTTAATCTCTCCAAAGCACCTGACAAATATGGGAATATTACTCACAGCAGTGGATTTAAAGTCCAACAATGATCGTCTTGAAATGTATTGTTGATGCAGCATTTTTATGGCTGTAAAAGTAGCAGTGCATAAATGGACTAAACAAGCACCACTAAAAATATTGTTAGTTGTCTACCCCAATAAACAGTCAGTTTTTGAACGACTAGTCGATTAGTCGACACCCGTAGTACATGTTGATGATTTACAACTTTATAGGGTTAATAATGTAAAGGTAAATGCTACAAGTGAGTCTCGAAATGTCTGTTTATTGATTATGTCAACATCATAACCAATATTCTGCATCTAATTATCAATCCTCCATTCAACTCATCCCTCTTTTCTATTTCGTTCTTTCTATATTTTCTCGTCTCCAGTTAACCTACTTTCTATTTTACTGCTGTTAGCATCTGGCAAATGAGCCTATTCTGAGACAGTGGCTTATGTCTCCAATTAAAGCAAAGGCTGCTTGAAGATGTACTGGGGCAAGAGAAGAGATAAAGAGAGAGATAGAGATAGACAGAAGCTGGACAGCTCTCCAGTGCTCATAAAGAGCTGGTAATCTACCTGTTTTCCTGCTTGTCTTTGTTATTGGGGCAGTTCAAGAGAAGTGTGGAAAGAAAGACAATCATAACTACTGCTAAACCTAGGTTTAGGGATTTGAACAAAAAGTATTAAACTTTGGCGAGTAACTCGTTCATTCATTTGTGCAACGGATTTGAAATATACCTCAAATTGTGTTTTTTATTAAAGAGAGGTGTGCTATTTCTGTTCTATGCTGTCAGACTTATGATTTCCACCTGGTGGACGATAAAGCTGGAAAAAAAATCCCTAGAATGCAACTCAGGTCTATCAACTGGCCTGCCAGGGCCAAAAGCCTCGGACCTCGAGTCACAAGACTAAAATCGATCTGTGTTTCCACCATCGGGCCAAAAGCCCCACAGAGCTGCCCTAAAACCATCCCTTAAAACACTGCCCTGCTGCCAAAGTCACACACCCCTCCAATTTTACAAGCAAGAGGGAAGCTCAAGCTGAGGCTTTATGTCAATTAGTTATCTAATGTCGATTTTATATCATTTATAAATGTTAGCTAGCTAGCAAGATAAGTTATCATTAACTAATCACCGACTGTAACTGCCATGGTGTCCCGAGTGGTCTCTCCACTAACAAGGGATGATGTCCCAGCACACCGACTGTAACTGCCATGGTGTCCCGAGTGGTCTCTCCACTAACACGGGATGATGTCCCAGCACACCGTCCATGATCTCGAACCATGGAAAGTTATTTCTTTGGGCACCACTTTGTCTGTTGTGGGTTTTAACAGATTTGTACTGTATCTGCAATTTTTTTATTTTTCAACCTGGCATGTTCAGCAAAACTCAGCCTTTGACATTGACCCCATCTCACTCGCCAGTTGGCCTTGTTTGTCCCATGGGTAATTGGCAAGCTAAAGACCATTGGCCTGTTGGCCCCGAGAAAGCCCAGAGGTGGCATGATAAATCCCCATAAGAGAGAGTAGGAACACAAATGGCCCTGGCACACACTACCATGCCCTCATTTGGCCCAATAGTGGAAACGCGGCTATTGAGACTTGGGAGTGGGCTTATTTGACTTTGACCTGTAAGTAATAACTCCCTAGAAATGACCCAGAACACCCAAGCAACTGCAAAGCAACAGGCTAAAGCCACTTCGAACACCTTAGCAACCGCAAAACAACACCCTTGGAACCACCCACAGCACCCTAGCATCATGGTAAAGAGTTTTGTACAAGCAAGCACAACCATTTTCTATCAAAAATGTAAATTTAGCTACTTTAGGTTTTGACAGGGTTGGGCATAATTCAGATTTCCACAATTCCCTTTCAATTCATGAGTTTCAATTTAAGCTTGTTGTACAACCTTGATGTTTTGCTAATTTGTTTTTGCAGCAGGGGGCAGTCAGCTCCAGCTCAACTGATCTCTAAGACAGCTCAACCGAGCACAACATAAGTGCCCTTGAGACACATTTTTCAATATTTCAAACGGCATTTAACTTATCACTGCTTTGTCAAACACAGTTATTACTAATGTAGCAGGTAGCAGAAGTGAGATACTACGCAACCAAAGTGAGACTTTGGTAGACCAAGAGTAGACCACCGATTAAAACTAGCGCAGATATAATTAGTTCAACAATATTTTCAGCAATATGGAAATAAAGAAAGCAATATTTTAACTTTTTAATCCACTTTTTGAATTGTCTAAATGCTTTACTTGTTCGCTGCCACATCATATGCACTATATGAAAATTATAATTTAATAATTTAAGCCACAGCCTATTTGCATATGTGTGTATGTTTGTTGTGGACAGCTTATTCAGGCTGCAGTAGTGCTTCCTCCCTGTGAGAGTGGATTTAAATTGAGGCAAATCCAAATTCAGGAGTTCAAATCGCTTTTTCTGTGTGGCTATAAAGCCAGTTGACTTCTTTGTCACAACTGGGAGTAGACAGTCGTCATAGACAGTGGCCTAAAACCTATACAGTCTATATATATATATATATATATATATATATATATATATATATATATATATATATATATATATATGATATATAAAAACAATATATAAAAAATCATTTTTCATCTCATATCTGTCTCTTTAGTGAAGTTGACTTATAATGCCAGCTTGTGATTCTTTGACATTTCTGCTCACATCAAAGTACATGTGTGTGTCCATTTTCATGTGATTCCGTGTGTGCCTGTGTGCAAGAGTACACACATTAATCTCAACATGCTTGGTATTCCATGCCAGTTGTTTCCTAACACTCACGGCTGCCGCAGTCTTTCTCCTAGCGGATTTCCGACCGGCAGAGGCGTCACCATGGAGACAGACATGATGTCAGCCTGGTGGCATTGCTGATGACTATAGAATGAAGTTTCACTCTCTTCCATCCACAGTGTGTTTATGCAGTATGTTTGTGTATGCTTGTGTGTTTGGAAACAGCAGTTTGAGATTTCTTTAGCTGAAATGAGTCTGTGCTTACTGAAATTTGAAACACTGCCAGTGGCCAAAGCGGTAAATGTTGTTGGGCATATGAACATGCGTGCACTCCATTTTCCAGGTGAAATGTCCATGAAGCGAGTTGCTTTCAGCAGTACAAGCTTGTAATACAGTGAAGAGGAATGCATATTTTATTCACTGTACCCCCAACCCAAACCCCAAACATAAATGTAACCATCAGTGGAGTAAAAAATGAATGTTAGAGGGGAAAAATGCAACCTTGCTGATAATTCGCTCTTCGAATTACTTCCTGGTTTCAACACATGATTTGAACCCAGGTCTTCCACACTGCTAACGCAATGTGCATTTTTCCCTCAAGGGAAGGTAAATACATTGAAGATGATGCAAAAATGTCTGATGGGCGATGGCGCTTGTCATTGAGTCAGCATAATATGTTCGATCCTATTGTTCCGGAAACTTCCTGTGTGATCATGTTGGTGTGTTAGTTGAAGGTTTTAGACCCAGTAGAAAAGCAGAGACCAGCTGTTTGTTCAAACACTTGTTCCGTGAAATGAGCTCGGCATGAAACCAACTCGGAGTGGGTGACCAACCGAACAATCATCCCTCTCTATATTTGCATATGCGTTGAGTGAATGCCATCATATGACTCTTATTACACCCTTGTGAATTTCAACTTCTAATTCCCCTTATATTTCATCTCTCCTTAAGATTTGTCAATCCCCCACGTCTCATGCCTGAAACATATTTCTTCCTGATTGGCCACACTGAATAGCCACACTGACATTTAAGTACAAAGAGCATTTAAAACAGGGTCTCTGACCCTTATTGCATAAGCACCTGGTGTAAATTTTACATAACATAGATCAATTCATTGAGAATTCAAAATAATTATTCCAACATCTCATTAAACCGAAATGGAATGAATGAAACCTGAATAATGCACATAATTGCTTATTACATTGTTGTTACATGTAATTACACATGTATTACTATGTAATACAGATGCTGTTATTGCTAAATTTGGTTTCTTTGAAATGGGGTCTGATTCTTTGAATCTTAAGGGCTCTTGTGAGTGATCATTGTCTGCGTATGTGTTGTTTCTCAGCTCACGTACCTGAGCACTTGTGAATGCATGGACAGTTTACCCTGTCTCTGCCCTCTCTACCGCCCCATCTCTAGAAATTTCTTTAGAGAAATGAACATGCTGTTGGCTCAGCGTGAGGAAAACAATACTATGCCCTCATCTTTGTGTTTTCATACCCTTATTTTTCCCTTTCCTTTCTTATTCTTCTAAACTTAATGTCTTTTTTTTTTTTTACTTTCTTCTCATTCTCGCTCTCTCTCTCTCTCTCTCTCTCTCTCTCTCTCTCTCTCTCATGTGGGACTCAGGGATGGAAAGGTCATCGGTTAGATCTAACTTCCTAAAATAATCCCTTCCTCCCTCCTGTGATTCTGATTCAGATAAGATGATGCCTTGAGATGAGGACTTCTTGACTATGAGGGTTCTCTAAGACACTTAATTACAGTGGAAGATTTCAAATCACAGTTTATTATTTGGTATTTAAATTTGTCATATAATAGAAAATATGATTTAGTTGCTCCTTTGAAGTATTAGAGCGTGACGTACTATGTAGGCATCCTGTAACGGATTGTTTTGAATTGTTTCTTAAAATGGTTTACTGTATTGTAACAAATAAATAAATGCAATTAAATATTATTCTTCTATAAATGTATTAAGTGAAAAAAATGTAAGTGGGACTATCTAAACTAAACTTTTATTGTATTTTAGTTATTGCATTACATTTTTCTAATCTACTTTGCAATAGTTGCTGTTTGTTCCAAATTATGACACTTCTAAGTGAACAAATGTACCCTTTTAAACTATCTGAGAATATTGAATATCATCAAAAGGTTAAAAAAAAAGCACACAGAAAAGCCTTGCCCAGCCCTTAACGCGATTCATACATATTCAGCTAACTGTATTGACCTTTCTATTTAACCCTTTAGGCTCTGAGGGTGTTTTTAAAGATTTCCTGTTTCAGTGGCATACCAAAAATTAAAGGCTTATAACTCAGAAATGGTATTATTTTGAAGAAACCTTTTACAAATTTGTAATAATATAGATTATGATAAATTCTGAGTCTCCCAGACTAGGGAACTTCTAAAAAAATCACCTAAATACTTTAGCCTTTTCTTTCTTATTTTTCTGATTTACAGTATATATCTCAGGGTGTAAATAAAGTAGCTTAAAAATGTAAGAAAGAGATCTCATTCAGTTCCATTATGTGTAATTTGAGCCATCATTGAGTATGTGTTGTGTGCTCAGTGCCAACTCCTGGTGGCCATATGTAATTAGAGAGAATGATCTTCTCTGCCCATATTTGGATGACTTCAACCTCTGGTTGCAGTGATCTGAATCCTATTACAATTGGTTTAGCATTTCATTAAGCTGGACAATGCACTACACAATTCCCGATGAAGTCATCTGGTCCAGTAAAGCTAACGTGTTTTAAGCCAAATATTTTAATGGTAAGCAACACCTGTTTACATGTAACATTTATATAACTTTTCATATAAAAATGTGTTTACGTAATTGGTCTTAAAGTCTGTTTTAAATTGACATCTTCTTCATATCTTCAATTTAATTTCCTTAAACCTGCAGAAACCCTTGAAATACAGTATAGAGAATGGCGCTATATCATTTCTATATGTATATGTGATATATGCTAATGTTTATTATTGCAAGGTGTGTACATTTATACATCAAAATTAGTGTATATTTTAATGCAATATTAACCTGAATTTCACTAGAAATATTTGAAAAATAAAACAACACTTTATTGACTAGGTTGTAGGCCTATGTAGATTTTGGAACTAACACATGGCTAACATTTCTGTGAAATGGTCAAGTGGGCATGGTTATCATCTGATTTTGATGGTCTCAAAATGCCAAAATATCAACCAATTTATTGACCTGACCAAATACATTGCTGAAAAGGTATAGTAGCAAAACAGCCTGTTTAATTCAAAGAGGGGGCAGAAAATGGTCATGTAAAAATGTATTATGACTGTTTTTGGTGCAAAAAACCTTGACTAATATTTATAAAAAATCTTTTTGTGAATATGGCACATTTTAAGTGTGGTTAGTGAAGGAACCTGTATAATTGTCATCAAGAATATTTTTTAGAAATGCTAGCCAAAGTGTTATGAAAGTATCTGTTTGGAAGAGGATATTACCATAGCGGTTAAATACTAACACTGAAATGATATAATCAGTCCTTGAATAAATAAAAATAAAGAAAGAAATGAAGAAAACTTTATCCTTATATCCCAGGCTTGAATCGTGAGAGTTTTAATAAAGAGCTTTGTGACCCCCTGCCTTCCCCATAACAGTTCACAAAAATAATCTCTCATCTTTGTCTCTCTCCTGGTGTTCCACTGCTGTTATTTATTCCTGTCTTTTGTTGTTTTCTGCTCTGCCATTTGGAATATTAAAACGGGGAGAAGAGATATACATTGATTTGTTTTTGTGGCTGGCTAGATGGAAGTCTCAGCCACTGCACTGACAAAGTTGACGTGTGTCTAAAAGGCTCTTGAGTGGGCAGCTGGGCTTTAGTAATAGATTACCTGAACCATCATTATTGACAGGAATTTGAAGTATGTGTGGACAAGAGCTGCAGCTTTTTATGGCAAGAGAGTTCGCTTGAATGTGTTTTTCTGTTGCTTGTCTTTATATCGTTTTGTTGTGCTGTTGCTTAGAGCTTGCTTCAAGGTTTCTGTTTTTAAAAGGATGACAAGTGTCTTATATTCACTCAACACAGAGTTCAGATCATGCGTAATGTGTTCAGCACACATTTAGAGCCATTCTTTAGGGATCTGAATTTTATGTTTGCTTGTTCCATCACAAATACATGCTGTGTTTAAGCAAGGCTTAAAATTCTGTTATTATTTACTCACCCTCATGCCTTTCCAAACCTGTATGCTGTATATAGGAGAATTTTGGAATAATCTTTAATCAGTTTTTACCCATATAATGTTCCAAAAATTACCCAAAAACATCATAGCAGTTGTTTATATGACTTGTGTAATATATTCCAAGACTTATGAAGCAATTCAATAGCTTTGTTAGAAGAACAGACCAAAATGTTGTTCTTTAGCCTACTCGCAGAAACTTTTCCCCGCTGCTGCAGCTATCAAATCTCATTTTCCATTCCTGAAACTTTCCAACTGGCACACTTTTGTTTACAATACACAAAAATAAATTAAGTCTGGTGTCAATTGCATCAAACCTGGCACACTAAATTTATTTTAACCTTAAACTGAATGAGATTTCAGAGCTTCTGCGGAGGGAAAGATTTTCATTGAATAACAACTTTTGCCGATTCATTTTAAATCAAGCTTTTTTTTTTGTTTTTGTTGGAAAGCAGTGGCTTCCTTCGTTATGTCCTGCCATGGACACCATGCATGTTTAATATTTTCTGTATAATAGACTCATAAACAGAGATGTTATCCAGTTCCAATGACTCCTTCAAGTCTTTAGCTGTCACACTAGGGTTCTTTTTTACATCACTGAGCATTCTACAGTGTGCCCTTTGAGTTATCTTGGCTGGACGGCCACTTCTAGGGAGAGTAGCCACAGTACTAATATTCATTTAAAAACAATTTGTCTAACTGTAGACAGATGAATAATATCTAAACTTTTCGAGATAACTATGTAATCCTTTCCATCTTAATGCAAAGCAACAATTCTTGATTGTAGGTCTTCTGAGATTTCTGATTATCAGCAGATACTCAAATGTTTGAGTGCTTTTTATAAGTCAAAGTAGCTCTAACCCACACCTCCAATCTTGTTTCATTAATTGGATGCCAGGTTTGCCAACTCCTGACTCTAATTAGCTTTGTTGTTGTCATTAGCCTAGGGGTTCACATACTGTTCCCAGCCTAAACTGTGAATAAATGCAGGTAATTCCAAAGGATATCTTGCGTCATCCCCACCTTCCTCGACCTGGGAGGAGACAGGAGGGGGAAAAACAACAACAAAAACAAAATAGGCGAGGGAAAAGGCCAACGCGGTGCGAAAGAGAGAGAGAGAGGAGAGAGAGAAAAAGCTCACTCACCGGTTCTCTGATGTACCATCACGTGGTCCTTGAACACTCCTCCACACTCTCTGGCGGACGACAGCCGCTCCTCTCCGGGCGAATCGGAGTCAAATCTCCGACCCCCAGCAGACAGAACGCCCCTCCGCTTTTCTGGCGGCACCTGGGGACATTCCTCCGCCCCTGGCAGCGGCCCTACCGTTCCAGGCGTTCGGGGGGTTACTTCCCTCCTCCCCTCGCGGACGGCGGTCTTCACTCGACCCCTCCACATTTCTGGGGGACGGCAGGGCACTCCTCCGCCCCTGGCAGCGGCTCCATCGCTCCAGGAGGTCAGGGAATCCAGTCCCCACTCACCCCGCGGACGGCGGCCGTTCACTGCATCCGGGCGGTCGGGCTACTCCGTCACCTGGCAGATGGCAGCGGCAGATGGCAGCGGCGCACCCCAGGGTGGACAGCAGTGTCTAGGACTCTGCGACGGGCATCCCACCTCCTTCCCGGGTTTCGGCACCAATGTAACACTGTTAAGGATGGGCAAGGAGGAGGCGAGAACCGGCTTGTCAACATAAATTATAATTTTAATGAAACCTTAAACCAAAAGCATAAACAAACACACACACGACAGACATGCCCATAATTCTCTCTCTCTCGAACCATCGTCACCGGCCGTCTTTATCCCTCGCACGCCTCATCAGGCCGATTGGGGACCGGGCGCGCGATATTCCGACCCGGCCCCGCCCCCCTCTGCTCCACAGTATTATATTTTATTAAATATTACTAATTTGATGGATTTTATTATTACAAAATATATTTGTCAAGAGAACATCAAAGGTTGTCTACACACTTTATTAATGAACTTTTGTTGTATAAAAAGAGCTTCAAAAAGATTCTTAAAAAATGGGTGAGGTGAGGAAATAATGACATAAATGTAATTTTTGGGTGAACTAGTCTTTTAATTTCTATGGAAATCTCCACATTTGATCACATAATATTACAAATTGCACAACTAGCATTACCAGGAAGGACTGACTATCTATGAGCAGTTGAATGGGTTGTGTGTGTGTGTTAGTGTGTTGCAGGTGCAGCTCTAGTAGTGTCTGCTCTCTGTAATGCTAATAAGAACACCAGACTGACTGATCGCACCCCCCACCCCGCCTGCTCTCCACACAGGAGCTTCTTACACACACAGCTGAGAGACCCAGAGAAGAGGGAATGAGAAGGAGAGATAAGAGCAGAGGAGAGAATTTGAATGACTAAACTTTATGGTCGAGAGACAGGTGGCAAAGAATATAAATAGGGCCAACGAGACAAACCTCAGTGTAAACTGTGAAGTTGTTTGGTTGTGTTGAATGAGGCATGGAGATACTGACTGATCCTACTGGCTTCTTTTGTACCCGCACCAGGATACTTGACTCCAAAGTCAAGATTACTCTCAGTTAACAGCACGAGTGGCCCTAAAGAGCAACTACAGTCAGAGGGGCACTAATGCACTGCCAAGTATACTAGACTATCAGAGGGAAGGAGAGATGAACGATAAAGAGTGAGACAAAGGAAAGTCCAAAATGGAAAGAGAAAGAGTGGAGATTTTGCAATGGGAGATTGAGGTAATAGATTTAGCCAGTTAATGACTTAACAGACAATTTTTTGTCCATATGAAGATGCCAGGTTTCAGACAGGTTTCTAAGGCACCAGAGCTTCATGTCTAATCGCATAATCACAAACAATGACATATTCAGACATATCAACCCAGAACAATCAAAATGGTGGCCCATGTTGTAGTGGCGTTGTTGGGCCTGCTATTCACTTTGGTAGCGTTGTTTAAGATAACAAAAGATCCAAACTATAAAAGTACCAAGGAACCATTGGCTCCTAAACTGTTAGTTTACATAACAGGTATTTACATAAAGTATAACTTGCATATAGTAGTATGTTGCCTTCTTGAGCATAAGTGAATGTTTGCACCTTGTGTAATAGTTGTGTAAGAGTCCATCAATTGTCTTAAGTATCAAAAGCTGGATCTCATATAATTTTTTTTATAAATTATATATATTAAAACCACCTGCTTAGTATTGTGTAGGCCACCAAAACAGCACCAACCCGCATCTCAGAATAGCATTCTGAAATACTATTCTTCTCACTTCAGTTGTACAGAGTGGTTATCTGAGTTACTGTACACTTTGTCAGTTTGAATCTTTCTGGTCATTCTCTGTTGATCTCTCTCATCAACAAGGCATTTCTATCCACAGAACTGCCGCTCACTGGATGTTTTTTGTTTTTGGCACCATTCTGAGTAAACTCTAGAGACTGCTGTGTGAACATTCCAGGAGATCAGCAGTTACAGAAATACTCAAACCAGCCCAGCTGGCACCAACAATCGTGTCATGGTCGAAATTACTGAGATCAAATTTTATCCCCAATCTGATGGTTGATGTGAACATTAACTGAAGCTCCTGACCCGTATCTGCATGATTTTATGCACTGATGCCACATGATTGGCTGATTAGATAATCGCATGGATGATTGTTGGTGCCAGACGGGCTGGTTTGAGTATTTCTGTAACTGTTGATATCCTGGGATTTGCACACACAACAGTCTCTCTCTCTCTCTCTCTCTCTCTCTCTCTCTCTCTCTATCAATTTTTCAATTTCAATTAAAAAGTACTTTATTGGCATGATTGTGTTTACATACAATATTGCCAAAGCATTAATAAACAAAATAGATAATGACAAGACAAATAATAATGATAAGATAGAATTAAAATAAGGTGCCAGGTAATGAATAAAATAAAAACTATAATAACAGTAAACACTAAAAAGAGGCTTTAAAAGCAAGATTCCTGCTCGCTCTCTCTCTCTCTCTCTCTCTCTCTCTCTCTCTCTCTCTCTCTCATATATATATATATATATATACTGCATATATATACACACTGGCAGCCAAATGTTTGGAGTAATGGACAGATTTTGCTTTTATGGAAAGAAACTGGTACTTTTATTCACTAAAGTGGCATTCAACTGATCACAGTGTATAGTCAGGACATTAATAATGTGAGAAACTACTATTACAATTCGAAAAAAAATTTAACTACTTCAAAAACTCCTCCAGGAGCAGCAATGACAGCTTTGCAGATCCTTGTCATTCTAGCTGTCAGTTTGTCCAGATACTCTTTTCTCTTTTTGACATTTCACACGACACTTCATGTAGCACTTGCCATAGATGTGTCTGTCTTTACGGGTACTTCACGCACACCGTACAGTCTATCTGATCTCACAAAAGCTCAATGGGATTACAATCCATAGCACACTTTTCCAATTATCTGTTGTCCATTGTCTGAGTTTCTTTGCCCACTCTAACCTTTTATTTTTATTTTTCTATCAGTTGAATGCCACTTTGGTGAATTAAAGTACCGATTTCCTTCCGAAACAGCAAAATCTGTACAGTATTCCAAACTTTTGGCTGCCAGTGTGTGTATATATATATATATATATATATATATATATATATATATATATATATATATATATATATATATATATATATATAATATTTGATAAGAATGAATTAAACACAAGAACAGTTTAGATGAAATAATTTTTTTATTTGAGGACAAAAATATAAAGTTAAATTATTAGACAAATTCATTAAGATCCATAAAGTAATCATACATAATTAATAAAACATTTAAAGGAACAGTTCACCCCAAAAATTTAAATGTTCACATAATTTACTCACCATTATGCAGAGCACAAATGAAGATCTGTAGAAGAAAATCTCAGGTCTGTTGGTCCCTACAATGCATAGGTCTCAACATTTTTTAGCTCTATAAAGCAGAATAAGGCAGCATAAAAGTAAAACAAGATTCCAGTGGTTTCATCACTATCTTCTGTAATATCAATATCTTCGATTATACTTCCTACAGCTTGACGCATGCGTACAGCCGCTAGATGGCGCTAGGAAGAGTAATTGAGCTTGAAATCTTGATCGTACCGAGAGACTGCAATGGCAATATGTACGGTGAAAAAGGAGTTGCATTTTGGTTTGTTCTCACCCAAAGCCATTGGAGTCTTATGGATAACTTTTATGCTGCCCTTTTATACTTACAGAGCTGAAATATTCTTCTAAAAATCTTCATTTGTGTTCTGCAGAAGAAAGAAAGTCATAAACATCTGGGATGAGGGTGAGTAAGTTATGAGAGAAAAATTTAAATTTTTGGGTGAACTATCCCTTTAAGGAAAAAACAGTTATATTAAGTTTTAGGAGGTGGCAGAAGCAAAAGGATCAACCTCAGTGCACTGGTACCTGTGGAAAGTCAACTGGTGTCAGTATGACTGTGTTTCAGTTTAATATATGACAATATTCATGGTTACAAAGTGATGTTGAAGAAAATGCATTTTACCTTGTGTCTCTGTTAGACATTGAAGTTTCACATCCTGTCAAACAGACGTGACTACAGCCATGACGCGAAGCATACTCAATCACTCTCCTCATCATTGATGCAGGCAAAACTGCAAGCGCGTGACTTATGTGAGCGACATCGTGTTGTCGCTGTCCTTTTCTGCATATCGCTGCCCCCTTCAGCATATCCATTCACAGTTTTGTGGCCCATTCTGCATATTGCGGCAGCCCATTTCAGCTTATCACGGCCCATTCAGCCCTGTTTCGCGGCCGGCCCTTCGGGAAAGGTCCCGGTTCTCCTGATGGCCAGTCTGCCCCTGGTCGCATCGCTCTCTCTGGATGTAAGCATTGTGTCCGTCAGCATTTGAGCAAAGCCTGCAAAATTCCTATTTCTTTATACTGCTTGCGAAGAGGTTTCATGCTTTGTGATATTTTTAACCAAGCATTTCAATACTCAATTTCTATCTCTGTTGAATCAGTGTTATATGGAGAGAATAATATTTAAATAGAGGAAGAATTGATTTCTGCCACTAAAGGAAATTCAGAGCTACATTGGAGTCCACCTTTCACAGGCTCCATTTGGATTGCTGAATAGAGTCTCTTTCCTGAGGTGTGAAATGAGATGGAAAATTAGACGAACGGATGTGAGTGGGGCTTTTTTTCCCACTCTGTCTCTCAAAAGCATTCGACTGCTCACAGAGTCATACGTTCTTGTTCTCATGTGAGAGGATTTAAGTGGAAGATGAATCAACTCTTGCCCTTGTGTGTCAGGTGTGAAGATGATGAAGTGTGTGTGTAGTTATCAATGCAGGAATCTTGCTTTTAGAGCCTCTTTTTTGTTTTCAACTCTATTTGTTGTGATGACTACTTAATATCATGTATCTCTTTGTGATTTTTGTACTTAATATCATGTATCTCTTTGTGATTTCTGTTCTTAATATCAGGTATCTCTTTGTAAAATTCAGACACAATTGGCAGGGAATATTTTTAAACAGGAGCCCAAATAGGGAGCAGTGATTGGTATGGAATAGAGCTTATATTCGGGTTCAGAGAAGTAAAAATCCCATTCATTTTCACCATTGAGGAATTGATTTTTATTTAAACTTATAAACCTTTAAAGACTGACCTATTGCGAACTCCGAGGTGATTCATTGATGATAAATACATCTTTTAAAGCCATTAGTCCACTTTATTTCAACCTCATAAAAAAAATCTTAATAGGGGAATTCCCGGTGAAGAACTACACTACCCATAATTCCGAGGGAGAAAATCCACCAATCAGAGAATCGCTGCAAACAAATTGCGGCAAAAGAACTCTGGAGTGACCATCCACTTTTATATATATATATATATATATAATTTTCAATTTGTTTACATCATTCCCAATGCTTCATAGTATTGTAGTTAATTGTGCATTCAGGTCATATTGGAATGATCATATTTATGAGTTGAACGCACATGAATGTAGGGCTGGGCGATATGGCAAAAAAATTAAATCTCGATTTTTATCAATGTTATGGACGGTTCACGATTCGATTTGTTCAACTTTTTAATGTTCTCCAACATGATTCAAAATGCATATTCTTTATTAGAATGAAAGGCAACCTGGTTAGAGAAATCCAAGGTTGTCAACATAGCGTAAATGTAAAATAAATTCAAATCTAGTTCATCCATATGTTCAGAAATAATAGAATGAAATGAGAAAACTGCTAAATACTTCTTAGAAAGTTATCTAGAAATCAATATCTATAAATGATCAAGTTTATCTAGAAAGTACTACAAACCATTTGTGTGTATATTCATAAACCCCTGCAGAGATGCGCCTTCTAGCTCTTCACACTTAGCAGCGCAGCAATATGAAATAATATCTCCTAATTCAACTTGCAAAGTTTGTCAATATGATCGCTTGCCAGATGTTGGCTATAGATGCAGTACACTTGAAACATGTCACAGAACAAAGCAATCATTAGCAATCTATCTGAATCATCTTAATCACATGATGGTGTATACATGCATGATCGTACTGCCCTATATAAACAGCACCACAAAGTAATAATTATGAGTGAACTTCTTCGATCCCGGAGTTCCAAGATGGGGGCATGTCAATTAAAGTATCATGGGGGAAGCAAATTGTAATGGGTAATTGTTTTAGTTGAGGATTTTGTCTGTGCAGTGTAGTTTGTATGCATGTTTTGTACTGTTAATAACGAATAACGATAAAACCTGCCAGAAAACAAGTCTCATTTTGATGGTTAATGCAGCGACAAGCATTTGCAACAAAATGACATTTCCCATCATTATATGTGGCCAAACAAGAATGATAAAATAGATAGATTAAGCATTAATTACACACCTAATGAGTGGCTTTGCTCTTTATTTTTTTGCATTGGTGCTAAAACTTCTTCCTGTCTTCGCCAATATGTAATAAAGAGAGTAAGAAATATGAAATTGCAAAATGGGTCCGTTCTTTCCGACTAAAATCACTTGAACGTTTATCAAACATTGATCAATTTACGATTTCTGAAGAACGAACATCCTTGGAGGACTTGAATGCACCATAAGTAAACAATCTTCTTCAAATATTTTTTGCTTCAAATCAATGTTTGTAATGTTGTGATTCACCTCGGTGCTGGTTGGTTTGGTTCATGACTTACAACTCTTTTATGAAGTATTTGATGAAATCCTGAAAATACTTCTGGAACCTAATGGCTAAAAAAGTTGACAGGCACCATTGTGCTATTTCTATCAGTCATTATTCTTAAAGGAATAGTTCACCCCAAATAAAAAAAAAAGATCTGTCATCTGTTACTCACCCGTATATCATTCTAAATCTATATTTATAATTTTTTTTTCTGTGGAACTCGATTGGAGAATTGAAGACGATGGGATCTGTGGAACATGACAAAGGTTGGTCCATTGAGGTCCACTTGTCTCAAAGAAGAAAACTTGTGAAACCACAAGATTAAAGGTCAGCAGTGATACGCCTCATCACTCCCTTTCAATCTTTCATTCATGTGTCCTGCCAGTCAAGTGTGTGAGCCAGCAGGAAGAAAGCCAGGGCAGGTACGAGTCTGTCAATATCTTGTCAGCATTGAGCTAATTTACACCAAGAACCGCCCACAAATCTAATCTAATGTAAAGTGACCAACCCCAGTATGTTTAGGGATGACAAATCTAAAATTGAGGATTACACAATTATAGAGCGGTGTGCACCAAAATGAAGATAATTTAAATGATTGCACAGCAGTCAACACCAAACAATTGGTGGAAATGTGTGTTGACCTTTATGTCTGTCCGTTCAAAAGCAACGAGCACCAATTATCACCATGGACATAACCGTGAATAAAGGATGTAAAGTTATGCTTTATGGTGTCCTGTTTATTTGCTTGTAAGTGGCTCAAATATAAACATAGTTTTGATGTCATGAACCTCACAAACTCTGGTGAATCAAGTAATTAGCTGTAGTTTCCTAGTGGAATGGTACAAATCTGTGCACTCTTGCACTTTTTTTTATAGCCAATCAGGTTAGTGTTTCCAAAAAAGCATCATTAGCTAACTATGGTCGCAAGTTCCATTGTTACCAATAGTTCAATGATTTGTTGTTTCTGAAACCGTAGTTCCAATGATCATTGTTAAACTGCATTGCTAAATTTTTGGTTGGAACTACAGCTCTTTACCTGTAGTTAGAAGCATAGTTCATTGCAGTTTGCTGTGTGGAAATCATTTGACTCGCTGAGGCTTCTATATCTTTTATTCCATATACATCTTTCATTCTTTCAAGGCTTTGACCATGTTAACATGAACTTAAGAAAACTGCTTATTCTGGTGTTTTGGAGAAAGCGCCATTTTGAAACATTACATAGACACAAATGCAGCCATTTAAGGGATTAAAGGCTGCTAAAAGAATGCGCTTTAACACACATGGCTTCTGTCAGAGATCATGGCTTATATGTCCATGTTAACACATGGTGTTATTAATTATATGCTTTTGAAGAGTGCGCATGTGCATATGTGCTCCGGGGGAACCCCTGATTCTGATGTTGAGGGAAATCCCCACTATTGCAACACAATTTATCTGTCTTATTTACATCTTCAGCAGCTTTCGTGCATTAGACAGCTTTCTGGAGTACGTGTACATAAGCTATTTTTATTTGAAATCCTTATATGTTTTTACCCCCCCCAATTCAAATGATGATTCAAGTGATTCAAATGATGGATGTGTAACACATTTACTGCAGTTTCGGGAAACATTCGTCACTAGCTTGTTAATTTATCCAATGATACATCAGACCATGATGGTTTAGCAGTGAGTTACGCTGTTCCCAGATTGGAGCTTGTGATTTTGGAAGGTTCTTGCGATTTCTGTCTGCCATATGCATCAGATGGTGTAGAGACAGTTATTTTTCAAAAACAATTTATGTATTGAGAAAATAACTGACTTATCAATTATTGTTACCCTCTGTTTAAAATTGATTCCATTATTATCATGTCCTTTGTTAAAATGGCTTAAAAAGTAATTGCATTTGACATAATCAAGCATTAACACAGCCAATGAAAACTGTACTGAAATTATGCTAATTGATTCAAAAGGATTCAGCCAAACTTCATCTGCATGTCCTGTTGGATATTTTTTTCTCTGTTTTACCCTCGGCTCCCCTGATTCATGCAAACTCAATTCATTTGGCAGAGATGGTAATCCCGTCCAGAATTAAAATGTATGTAACTACTCCTAACTGAGATTAATTATGATTCAGAGTCATTTTTATCCAGAATGAATAGGACTTAAGTTCAAACACATAAAAGTAAATGCTTTACTTACATCGAGCAATTACACTTGACCATGTGCCTGAAGTGTTTGACCTGATGTTTTAGTGATTGTGATTTTATACCCCTTCTGTTTTATGTACGTATATGCACATACATACTTATATCCCGAGGGGACATGACTAGATTGGACTCATTTCTCCCTGACGTTTCTTTACCTAAAAACTGTCTATGCTTACCGAAATTTCAAACACTGCCCCCAGTCACCAAAGGGTCAAGTGTTGTTGGGCATAAGGGCATGTGAGAGCTCCATTTTCTGTGTGTAATTTCCGCAGAGGGGCACCAAAAGCTAGTTATTTACAACTGTAAACTGTAACAGGATGTAATACAGTGAACAGCAATGCATATTTTATAATCTGAACCCCTAAACCCAAAGTTAAAACTGCTACCTTTCTACTGCATTCGTCACTGATTACGCAAATGCAATTGCTTTCTTATTTCACTTCAGGTTCCGAACTCAGATAAATTTGCTAATTTAATTGTTATTTTTTTGCTAAATAATACATTTGGCCAAACCATTTGTAATTAATTTGCAATCAATCAATGCTTGAGCAAATTAATTGTATGTCTAAATGCATTGTTTTCCTCCTTTGTTCTCCTGCAGTCTTGTAAAATGTGTTGGTGGTTCTGTTAGCACAGTGACTGATTGCTGTGGGGTTTTACACTCTTTAATTTATGACCTGTCTGTTTCAAGTCAAGATCCAAATGTAACATGGCACCAGTGTAAACATGACAAATAAAAATATACATGGATATAAAATACATTAGGAATGAATGAAAGGGTGCAACTAATGAAGAGTGAAAGAAGATAAAGAGAGAGTTTCTAAGTTGACTCATGATACTAGTGTAAGTGCAGCCTGTCATACCTCACACTATTACTTTTTTTTCATGTTTTGACCCCAATGTGGTGTCAAATCACTTATGCAGAACTACACTACCGCCAGAAGCCTGCGGTTGGCTAAGGAACGTCGCCTTGTTGTACCAAAACAGAGTCACCAAAACACTTTCCCGGACTTTCAGTTTCATCATACCACGTTGATGGAATGACCTTCCCAACTCAATCCGTGAAGCTGACTCACTCTCTATCTTCAAAAAACTTCTAAAAACACATCTTTTCCAAAAGCACTTAACCAGTCACTACTAAAAAAAAAAAAATACAATTATATATATTAATAATTCTTGTTGCACATAAATCTGTTTTATATTCTATTTTGATGCTAGTGAAACTTTGTAGTATGGCACTTATCGTACCACTGTCTCCTTAAGATGATTCGTTCCTTTTGGATAAAACACTTTATTTTCCATGATGTTGTTTACATTTTCATGGAATTGCCCAGCATATGGTAAATGGTCTGCACTTATATAGCACTTTTTATTAACCTTAGAGGTTACCAAAGCACTTCACACTGTGTCCCAATCACCCATCCACACTCACATTCACACACCAATGGCAGCAGAGCTGCCATGCAAAGCGCTAGCCTGACATTGGGAGCAACTTGGGGTTCAGTGTCTTGCCCAAGGACAATTCGGCAGGTGGAGCTGTGTGGGCCAGGATTCGAACCACCAACCCTGCGATTGGTAGCCAACCCGCTCTACCATCTGAGCCACAGCCGCCATATATGCATAGTATGAATTTGTAATGTTCCATCGTATACAGTACATACATGTAAACTGTGAGTTCTGTTTAAACAGCAAAAACAAAGATGCGTTATTTTGTACAGAGAAGTACAAAATAATTTCATAATGTTATCATATTTAGTTATTTTTGTATCTTATTATATTCTATTTATATTTTATTTTGGCTCTCTTTAAAATGTTGGCCTGTCATGTGTTCCAATCCATGTTCAAGGGAGTCCAAACAGACTACAGATCCAATCAAGCCTTGCTCACTTTACACCTAGGTGTGAGATTCTGAAGGATCGAACTCTTAACTCCTATTGGATGAAATGCATGACAGAAACCCCGGTGGTTTCTCCTAAGCTTTGCTTCCAATGACAGTATGCGCCACGTCTTGTTGCAGCCCTGCTGCTCCCAGGTGTAGCCTCGTTGCCCAAGGAAGTAACGAACCTACCTGAACTTTGGCCATACAATCTCCATCTCGCTGGACGAGCCGAGATTCTCCGTGTTCCACCAAGCACGCTAACGGATCCGAAGGAGACCGGCGAGCAATCCGCGTCTCACCCTTTTGGCTGCAGAAGTGAAG
The DNA here is from genome assembly GCF_025860055.1 of Xyrauchen texanus. Classification (NCBI taxonomy): domain Eukaryota; kingdom Metazoa; phylum Chordata; class Actinopteri; order Cypriniformes; family Catostomidae; genus Xyrauchen; species Xyrauchen texanus. Next base: position 8,700,321 of record NC_068320.1, on the reverse strand, counting down.
AAAGTCGACTCTGATATCTTCGCCAACCTGCCGAGAATCAGCCGCCATACCGCCCACCGACAGAGCGAGGAAACGGCCTCCCATCATCACCCAAGCTTCGAAGAACCGAGTCGAAGTTAAACAATGGGCGAATACACATTCTACCCACATCCACACATGACTCAAGGAAGAGGTTTACGTCTGGGCAGAGATAGATTATTATAGTGTGTTATTCTTGTGTATCAAGGTTATTGCTTTTACAGTTTATGGACCGCCGAGTACGCTCATTGCTGCTAATAATACTCAAGGTATTACTGTAACTTACTGCTACAATAAATGTGATTTGCTGTGTTGTCGTCCAACCACGCTGGGCTTTTTGTGCATTTCCACCATTGCGGGTGAGACTGGCACACTGAGTTTATCCATTAAAGAACCAATGACCATGGCGGACAGATTACAAACCATTCACTGCGTCTCTGAGTGATAAAACTAACGATTACCATCCCTCCCACGATCACTAAACTGGCTTCGGTGCCGTTACCCTGTTCTCTCTCTCTCTCTCTCTCTCTCTCTCTCTCTCTCTCTATCTCTCTCGTACTAACCGCACAAGACCCCTCACAAACATAACTGCACAAACATTTGGCGAACATATAACTTGGCGATAGAGCCCAGCTTAGTCCCTAAGTTATCATACCAGTGGAGACACGTGTTAAATGGTCAGACGCCATTAACCAATCTCTCCGCCTACATTCGTGCGGCCACATTCTCTGGCTGGAAACCTTGTGTGATGTAATCTCCATGAGAGCCACGCTCACTATTTTGTGCACTCCTTCTCTCCTTACACACACACACACGCATGCACGCACACACACATACACATACCCTCCTCTCATGTATATAGGCTTAACCATATATAATAATTTTACTGTTTGTAGTTGGAAGTTGGAAGTTTATCGACTGCATTGTATTGATTATTAATTGATATTACTTGCATCAGTAACTTTGTTATACTTTAAAGAGAAGTATTTAATCAAAAACACTGTGAAACTGCTGGTATTATCACACTTGAGTCCTTGGTAGTACTGTGGCCCTGCTATATAATTCAAATTTTGAAAAATGTTTCAGTGAATATTCAGAATATTTTTTGTTTCTCAGCCCTGTACAATGAGTACAATTTCAGTTGGACTAAAGCATTTTAAAAAGACAAATTATTAAGTATACTGAAATTTTAATTAAAGGAATATTTCACCCAAAAGTGTAAATTCTCTCATAATTTCCTCACCCTCATGCCATCCCAGATGTATATCCCTTTAAAGTGCATGGAAATGTACTGAGTCTTACAAATAGTGGTCGACCGATATATCACGAGGCGATAAATCGGCCGATATTCTGACTTTTTTAATTATCACATCAGTCGATAAATCTTCCCATTTGGCTGATTTGTTTCTTGAGGGTGCTTAAAATTGCCTGCTTGCATGTGAAGCGACTGAGACATATAAACAAACAGTCACGGTTTGTTTTGTTGTTACATGCCATCGTGTTACTACAATAATAGACCAGTGTGCAACACAGTGTCATTTAAAAGGTCCACAAATTTGAGCCACGTCTGAGCTCATAATGTAAAAGTGCTCTCTCTCCTCAAGAGTTGAACTCGTAACTTGTAACTGTCTGGTCTAATTATAAAAAGACAAATATAAATAAAACGAATGTCATATACCATCTGCAAATATGCACATATCTTGTTTAAACAGATGTAATAAACAAACCTCACAAAATTTGAGCAGATCCAGCATCCTGTGGAACGCTCATTTATTTACCTCTAAAGCAAGTATTATATCAGCCTCTCTGCAGCAGTTCCCTGTCACTTTTAATATTAAGTAAGTTGGTATAAGTAAAGATCTTATTCACTATCACTGTATGTGCAATTGGTTTGATTCAGTCTTTTTTGAGAAAATGCGATTGCTAACATCTACAATGCCATCCATGGTTGCTGGACTACTGTGTCTGCATTGTATTAGCCTATCGGCCACCCTGCTAACTGGTTATCTGCATCGGCCATTAAAAACCCATATCGGTCGACCACAACTTACAACTTGTTTTCAGATTTGCAAGTACTTTTTTCTTTTGAATCAAGTGTTGCAATGTTATGATTCATCTTGGAGCTGGTCGCTTTGGTTCAAGGCTTACAACTCTTAATTGAAGAATTTATTGAAATGTCAGTGGATAACATGAATGGAAATATAAGTGGGCGATCACCATTTAGCTCCATTGATACCCGGTAGCATTTAAAAAAAGAGCCTTTATCTCTTGCAAAAGGAACGTAAGCGTCTTACAGAAGTGTAAAACATCTACTCTTTATTAAGCCATACAAGACGGTCTTTTGAAGAGGAAATACTGAACAAATTTCTTGGTTAGAATACGTAACCTGACCCCTTCATCTAATGTCTCGAATAGATGCCATCCATACCCCCCAACCCCCACGCCCTTCTATTTCAGAGGCAAAGTAAGTTTAAAGTCTTTTATTAAATGGCACACACTTTGATGTGTCTGTCCTCTCTCATTTTCTTCTTTTTTCAGTGTTTTGACTTGCTGATATCCGGACAGGAGTAGTTAACCTTTACTGCTGCACAATGTCTCCTGCTACATCTCATTAAGCGAGCTGTGCTCGGTTAAATACCGCAGTGTTTTACTGTCATTAATGAGCATTGCGAAAGTTAGTGTGCTTGTCAAGTCTAGTCAACTTTATGTATAAAGCACATTTAAAAACAACAAAAGTTGAACCAAAGTGCTTGTTCATGTCTGCGTCTATAGCTGTGCAGAGTTGGGTTTTTGCTGAACAGATGTTTTGCAACTAAAATTTGGCATCTCACACAAAGCGTATAAAATGAGCAATGCAAAAAAAACTGTAGTGCCTCAGATTAATGTTTGATGTACAGTGCTCGTGCTAATGGCAAAGAAAACACATGTGTGCATAAATAATACTTTCTGCTGTGTATTCAAAGTCCTGATACACACTCACACATACACACACTATGGATTTTCTCACAAACTTCCATGCTAAGCTCTGTGAGTACTGTCTGCCTTCCTCTTGCAGAGGCAGGTCTGCTCCTTATAGATAGGTGGAAACAGACAAGAGGAGAGTTTTGGGAGGCTCAGTCTACAGATCAGCTCTGACACAGACTTTATACTGTAGCAGAACCTAATCTGTGTGCGGTAAATGGTGGACAAGACTCAACGTAAGGGGAAAACTGCGTTTATGTACTTGAGAACTCAGAAGGTTTTTGGCCGTAGTGAATGTTATTTTAGTTTTGGAAGGCTTTATTGATAAATTGATGAATGAGTACTGCTGTAAGAAATGGGATGAAGGCTCAGACTTATTATATATTTTGTCTCAAAGTTTTTTTTGTTTTTTTTGGTCTGTACATGCCTCTTTTTCAGTAAGGCTGCCTCTAATTCAGTATTAAATATCCATTACAACTCAAAAATGAATATTTTGTCAGAATTTACTCACCTTCATATTGTTGTGTATGACTTTCTTTCCTGCCCGGAACACAAAAGGAGAAGTTTAGGAGAATATTCATGTTGCTTTTTTTCCATACAATGAAAGTGGATGGTGTCAGAAACAGTCAACCTCCAAAAATGACAAAAAGCACCACAAAGAATAACAAAAGTCCATACGGCTTTATATTCTAAGTCTTCTGAAGACAGAAGACACAAATTGTAGTCATACTTTACTATAAATGTTGCAATATAAAGGGGTGAATCTCACAAATCCTGGCAGTACAAAAATCTAAGCGATACAAAATTTATTAAATATATGTTGTATTTAGAAAAGGAAGCATACAATTTGGAAAAAAACAGGATACTTCAGCACATTGTACTTTTACTATTCTCATTATTTTCCATGATGATTCGAAAAACCGTAACATGGTCATGTCTTCATTGTATTAAACTAACTTTCAGTTTTTGTACATCCAGCCCCAAAGGACATGTTCTCGACCTGTTTCCTGAGAATCCCCCGTATATTCATATATGGCAGAAGATAAATCATGCCAGGTGTCACATAAATGATACGAAATTGCACTGGTTGAGTCTCGTAACTGACTGCGTGCGATGTGGCAGGTTTACAGAGCTATGAGAAATTCGAATTTTTTCAGTGAATAACAACCAATATTTAAGCTTGTTCCTCACACAGAGTTATAGACTTGACATATAGTGCCTTAGACGTATTGGCTACTTTTTATTGTGCTTTTTTGTGAATTAAAAAGATTTACAGTCCCAGTTTTTATGGGACTATTTACAGTCCCAGTTTTTATCCTTTAAAAGTCACGCAAACTGTGATATAAACTTCATTTTCATTCAGCGATTACATTTTCTAGCTCATTCATCTATGCAATTAAAAGTGAGCACACACACTCTCGATGCCATTAGTCCAGACATTCTCACCTGACGTTTTCGCAGCTGCGCTGATGGGTGAGTGTCAGTGTGATTTGTCCCAAGAAAAGAGAGAGAGAGAAATCGAGTCAAGTGACAGTGAAGAATCTTTGTCACTTTGTGGCCCTCTGGGAAATGTGAAGTTGCGCTGTGTTGATGCATCCAAATGTGTCACCTATCAAATCTTGCCCAATGCAACATCTCCAATGAAATTGCTTACTCTTTTTAGACTGTGGGAGTTTGCACACTTGATTCGGTATGATTGTCTTTTTGAAGAGCTCTCAATGACATAACAGAACATTCCAAGAATATCATTATCTAGAGAGACCATCTCTGCCACTTCCATTTGGTTTTGAAAAGTGCTTTTGTGGCTTCTAGTTGCATTGGCTTCCAAGAAAATTAAGGATGTCGTTGTGGCAGGCCCTCTGCCTTTCTATGGAAGGAGGAAGCAGGGACCGGGTGGATAATCCAACGTAAAACATTTTAAGTCATGTCTTTTCAGTGTACATCAAACATAAACGTGCTTTTCAGCGCAATAAATAAGCACATTCAACAACAGCCTTGATTTTCACTTGACACATTAACACAGACACTCACACTCACAGCTTTATGCGTCTCTCTCCCGTCAGCCGCTGTCTCCTCACCTTAAGTACTTCCGCTGCTTGTTACTGGAACGCGAGAATGGTGTGGCGCACAGGTGGAACTCGTTCGCCACTTGTTTCATTAGCATCGCTCTACTCAGACACCCTGCTCGCCACAGTCATGTATAATTGCAAAAACATGCAGGTATTTTAGGTGCCTAGGAGCTTGTATTACCAAATATTAATCCTAATGGTTGCCATGAAGAAATGGTGTTGAGAGGGACGGTCTTTGGTAAACCATACAGAAGAGAGTTTTCAGCGAGATACAGTTTGGTATTGATCAACGGTGTGCACTGAAGCTTAAAAGTTTAAATTGTGATGCATTCAAGTCTCAAGACATTTTTTTAATATTTTGTCTAATTGGGAACATTTGTACCCTAGGAAATGTGTAATTCCCAGACTGATTTCACAATGAAATTGGAAAGAGTAGATTGACTTATCAAACCTGTTCCTAGAGGCCCCCAACACTACACTTTTTTAATATCTCCCTCAATAAACTCACCTGATTCAACTCATCCACTCATTAGTGGAGACTCCAAGACCTGAATTGGTTGTGTCAGAAAAGGGAGATATAGAAAATGTGCAGTGTTGGGGGGCCTCCAGGAACAATGTTGGGAACCACTACAATACACAATACATATGCAATAGGATGTTAAGAAGAATTGTTTATGTATCAATCAATGTTTTCACCTATTTTGTATGTAAAATAGCTACTAGATAGCCAACTAGCTAGCATCTGGAAGACTCTGCATGTGTTTAAGCATTTGGAATGTGTTCATGTGACAGTGACGTGTGATTTACTGGAACGCAATGAGGTTGGAAGTGGGACATTTTAACTCGGATATATCCACCTCCAACTTTGTCTGGAATGCAGCATAACCTACTGGAGTTTCCACATTGCAAGCAGATGTAAACATTTAGCATGGCAGATGAGAAAAACAAACTGACTACCAGGAAATACTCAGGGAGGATCCCGCTGGGACTGTTATTTTTTACATAGAGAATATAGGATGTATTTAACCAAAATTCCATTATCTTCTGTGAGCTGACTAGCACACAAGGCTGAATCCAGATTCTTATTCACGCTACAGCTATAGCTTTTCTGATTTGTTTTTCTCTGCTTGGGAGTTTCAACAAATGCAGGTAATCGCACATGCTCAATCTCTCTCTCTCTCTCTCTCTCTCTCTCTCTCTCTCTCTCTCTCTCTCTCTCTCTCTCTCAAACACACACCCACACACACACACACACACAAACACACCCTTGTCACTTCACGTGACAATCAGCACAGATGTTGGCTTTAGGGGTTAAGTAAAAATTGAACTATACAAATATATTTATAATATAAAGGATTTGTAAATATTTTTACATTTCTGTACAGGATATGTAAAATGTTTATGTTTTAGATTCTGTCAATAAATCTATATGGTATTTTTCAGCATCTATCAAAACATAAAGAAATTTGTGTTGAATATCTATGTATAATAATGATATCAGGCTGGTAATTCACATGTTTTACTGTTGTTAGTAAAACTAAAGTCTAGCTGATCATCTGATCGGTCCTTCTTAGTTATTAGTTAATAAACATTGACTAAAAAATTCACAATGAAAAAGAAAAATAGGAGAATTATTATTTAGACCCTTCATAGTACCTGACCAATTAGACGCAACTTCTAGGCTGCTAAGCCCCACCCATTTTGACATACCTCATTTCATGCTAATTACCATTTGATTGGCTTAATCTATTCCTATGGGAGCATCTGATCAGGGCTGGGAGGAAGCTTAGTTTGACAACTGTTTATGTATGTGAGATGTACGCTGTCAAAAAGCCTGTTGGATGTGTGATAGTATGCCCCCTATGGAATTGTTATTATATTATGTTATTATGTTATTTAACAGACACTTTCTAAACCAGAGATGAAGTGCATTTATTTCACTGCCAGTACCCCTGTTGCACCCTGGGATTTAGTGCCAGGGTGCAAAAGGGCACTATAAAGGGCACTATGGCGACAAGGGATCCCAGCTCACACTCATTATTAGCCTATTAGTGTTAATTGGTAACCAGCAGAGACTGACTGTATCTGTGTGTCTGGTGTTACATACAGATGCCCAGTTCAGTTTATCGCATAGAGCCAGTACCATTTTTTTATTCTCAGTATTAGGGGTGGCCGACATAATAAAATCTTGTATCATGATATGAATAATTTTATGTCACCTTATTTACCATTATATACATCAAAATAGTTATTTTTGCTGGAAAATGTGTTAATAATCATGTGGCAATATTGTGGCAGTAAAGTATTTTAAATATGTGTTGTTGAGGTTGTCCGAGATCATTAAAATAAGAAATCGTATAAAACTCTAGTTTCAAATAGATGCATCAGGTTTGCCCACATTGGTTTCATAAATCTTTGAATATTTATACAATTTTCTGCCAAAAAATAAAAAGTGTTTTAACCAAGTAAAAGGCAGTAAAATACTTGCACATTTTTATCACATGTCGATGTACATTTCATAAAAGGTTTCAAACATATTTTTTTAAAGTTAAAGATAATTTTATTTTACATATATTAATTTTTGTAAACATGAATATTAAGATGTTTTCTCAGGGTTACTCAATTTTAACAAAATTTGTCTTTTCAAATGTGAAAATATCAGATTTGGGGAGACAAAAACAGTTGGGGTGGGAATCACAAAGTAACTGGCAATAATTATATCGATATTTAGGTCACGATACAATATAATTGTGATTCTTTATTTTTGGTGTATTCTTGAGCAATGGATAAAAAGCCAACTTTCATCACATAAAAGAACATGCAAAATTATAAAAATGTGATTGCCTTGATGAAGACTCTAAGTTTATGCTTGTGCATCACCCTAATGGTGTCAGTAATGGTTTCTGTGCAAGTCCTGGGTCAGTGCAAATGTTTTTTTTACTGATATTTAAAAAACATTGTTGAAGTTAGCTTATTTTTAATACATTCTTTGTAACTTATGTGAATAAAACAAAATATAAATGTACGTAGGTGTCATACTTGTTCTGTTTAATGTACACAAACATTTTAATTTACGAGAATTCGATTGCTTTTGTCATACATTAATGGCTTGTTCCCTCACTTGCGAAGCTCAAAGGAGGTGGAGGATGGACTGTCTATCTTCTCCAGGCTCAATAGTGGCTGTGGAGTCCAATCCGTGCGGCACAGAGCTTTCTGCACTTGGGAGAAGAGAAGCCCTGGGCTGCTCCTTCCATCTTTTCCTCTTGTCTTCAACAGCTGCCCATCTGTCAGCTTCAAACTTGAGGCTAGCTGCATTGATGCAGCTTTGCCAGCATTTTCTGTCGCTTGCTTTCTGTTGCCACGAGAGATAACTGGCTAGTTGAAAGCTGCTTCTTGAGCTGGTCTTTAAAGCACTTTCTGGTGGCCCCTTGATTGCGTTTACCTTCACGAAGTTCACCAAAAAAGCTCTCCATACTTGCGAGATGCCCCAGCCATCGCTGTTGGTGTTTCAGTAACATGGCTTCGATGCTCGGCAAATGTGCTTTCTCTAGCACCTCCTCGTTGGAGATGTACTCTTGCCATTTGATGTTGCGGATGATGTGTAGGCAGTGTTGGTGGATGCATTCTAGTGGATGCACCTGCTTCCTGTACAAGACCCCGTGTCTCTGCTCTAAATGAGAGGATGGGGACTACAACTGCTCTGTATACATTTAGCTTTGTGGAGAGGCACAGAGAGTCTTGCCACACTCTCTTAGCAAGGGGCCTGAAGGAGCTGTTGGCTTTGGAGAGGCGGTTGTCTATGTCCTTGCTGGTTGTGGGATCATTGGACATGACACTGCCCAGGTACGTGATGTGCTCCAATGTGCTGAGTTTGGTGCCATCGATGATGATGTGCGGCATACAATAGGGTTCACCTGGTGAAGGCTTGTACATAACCTCTGTTTTCTTCAGGCTGATTGTGAGGCCAAAGACCTTTGCTGCCATCACAAAGCAGTTGACTATACATGTAGTGTCTCCTCTGTGTGCGCAATCAAGGCACAGTCATCCGCAAACATGAGCTCCAGGACTAGCTGCTCCAGGGTTTTCATCTTGACAAGCAGGCGCCGCAGATTGAAAATGTTGCCATCGGTCTGGAAGTGGATGTAGACGCTGTCTGCTCTGTTGTCCTTGGCTATGTTGTCCTTAGTTTAGCGGAGCATCATACTGAAGAAGATGGAGAACAGTGTTGAGGCGAATACACATTTGATTTCTCTCCTCCTGCCTGCGCCAAGTTGTAGGTTTTTGTCAGAGTAGCCTTCTCTTTGATGAACTGCCTTACAGGGCTGAAGGGCTCCATCTACCCTGCTATTTACCCGGTTTGTGGGCACCAGGGTGTGTCCCCATGCTGGGGGCCTGCATGCTGCACGTCTGGGGACAGACCTCCTCAGAGTCAATGAGGCCACATGGTATCAAGTTTCCATCTGTCAATACAAGGTTTCTATGCATAGGATTTGCTGTGTAGAGGCTATATACTTGCGAGAGAGACTGATGCACTCGGCTCTGCTTTTGCGGTGCTGAAAACAGCGGTGCTAGCCAGCAGCAAGGTCAGAAACACTTCACCAAAGCACTATTCCCATTTCACAGCCAGCCATTTTACAGATTTTTTCATACATACAGTATGTTTATTTGCATGTTTATTGTGTACCTGAATAATTTGTACTATTTACAAGTATTAGAAAAAGCTAGAACGATACTGTCTCTTTAAGACTCCCGGCGGTAGTTCAGCCAGTGTGCACATATTAACGAGAGAGGACGTGAACTGTATTAAAAGAGACATTATTCAATGACATATTGATTGTGTGGATCTCATCTTTGGACATACATTACAATGGATGAGTTAAAACAAACATTTACTCTCAGCACACAGTGAAAAGATCTTGGTGCCTAAATTTGCATATAGTAAAAGATCAATATAATCGGGATTGTTCAATGAAGATTGCGATTAATTGGAAAATTGATGTTTGCCTATCCTTATCCTTATTATTTTTATTTTAAACCACACATTTACTTAGGTTCAACATAGCAAAATAAAATTATTTTCACTTACAGTACCTTCTGGAACCTGCTTACTATTAGGTACGCTTGAATAGCTTACTATGTCACTGAATATTAAGCTGGAAAAGGAAAATGCACATTTCAGTTCTCAGTTCAAATGATGAGTCATTTAAAATGCAGTCTAAACTCATAAAAAAAATACAAAAAATTCAAGAAACTCCCACAGACACGCCCACAAAAGCACTAAGACAGCATTCTAATTTCACCCCAGTAAATCTGTTCCTCACCGCTTGCTTCTGGTGTGTGTGTGATGATGCTATTGTCAGGATGGAGACTGTGGCCCTGTGTGCTCAGAGCTCTGTGTGCACATGATAAGGGGCCTCCATTACCAGACTTAACAGCCAGGCAGGTAAACACTCTCTGTACCCTCCTGCACTTATCTCCAGTACACACACACACACACACACAAACACACACACATCTTTCTTTCACACTGAAAGGTCAGCATGATTTGTTGTTATGTGGATTGCATGACCAGTCCATCAGACACCAAGCATGTTATAGTGTTAAAGCATGTTAAAGCATGTTGTAGTCCTAACTGTGTTGAAGTATAGCACACGGGGTAACATACATACAACACAGACAGGGTTGAAAAAGTTAACAGGATTAAAAATATAGGACCCCCAATTTTTCTTGTTTTATCATAAAATGCACCCATTTTTTTATTTAGATTTCTCTTAAGACAAGATTTATATATTATGTAATTTTGCTTCTCATGAAATGCATGTAGTTTTAAGGATATTTAGATATGTTTAATGGGAACCAAGACAAAACCTATTTTGTTTTGAAAAATCGGTCACACTTTATATTAGTTGGCCTTAACCACTATGTATTAACATTAAATACATACAATACTATGTATTTGCTGTTGAACTACACATTGTTCTGCAAAATACCCACATTTGCTGCTACACAGGTTAAGGTATGGGTAGTATTAGGTGTAAGGGTAGGGTTAGGGTTAGGATTAGAGATTCGAGATAGGATTTGGGGTAAGGGTTGGGTAGTGTTAGGGGTAAAGTTAACAGTATAACTACAAATGTAATTAAATGCAAGTACTTTCATTGTACTTGCAATGCAACAACATGTTTGTACATAATAAGTACATTGTATCAAAGTTAAATTAAGGTTAAGTACATAGTAGTTAAGCCCACCTAATCTTTTCCTCAAAAAAATAAATAAATAAATAAATAAATAATTTTATATATATATATATAATATATATTTTCCTCAAAAACCATTTTACATAAAACCTGATATTTATGCTGGCAGTCATTGTCAACCAACAGAGGTCCATAAATTCAAGTAATTTATTAATTTAGTCACAAAACCCTTGTCAATATGAATGCAATAGTGCCGGAAGGATTATCGCATTGAATTTGAGACATATGGCACATCTTCAATGAATACATTACACAGAGCACTTTAATATATTTTCTCATACCTGTTCCTTCTATGTATGAAAGCACAAGCTGAATATCAGTGAGAAGGAGGGAGTATATCCTATTGCTTTTTACAAGTACTCTTGTTTATTTAAGGCAGTAGTGTGTGTTATCAGATTTGATGAAGGAAGGCTTTCTTGCTGCTGTGGCGTATAATCAGTACCTTAATGCCTGGCAGGGGTTTAACTGTGCCATGCTGAATAACCCAAGCCCATAAAAAGCATGATTAGGCACAGCTATGGGCAATGCAAGCAAGTGTGTGTGTATCTATGAAGAGATAATAGAAATATGCATATTTGTACCATACCAGGATTCCATCATTTTCTGGGGATCCTGCAGTTTTTATTTATTCCCTTTTGCCTGTCATCCATCCATAAGTCCATTCGTCCATCAATCTATCCATCCATCCATACATACATCCAACTTTGCATTACACATCCATCTTTCCATACGTCAATCAATCCATACATTGCTCTTTCAGTTTGTTAATTTATCCATCTATCCATCCATTCATTCATCCCTCTGTCAGTTTGTTCATCCATCCATCCATTCAACCTTCTACCTGTCCATCCATTCATACATCCCTCTGTCTGTTTGTTCATTTATCCATCCATCTATCCATCATTCATCCCTCTTTCAGTTTTTTTTTATTTATCCATACATCGATCAATCCATCCATCCATGCATCCATCTATGCATGCATTCAACCACCCACCTGTCCATTCTTCCATCAATCAATACATGCATTCAACTGTCCATCTGTCCATCCTTCCATCCATCCATCCATCTGTTTGTTCATTTATCCATTCATGTAGCCATCATCCATCCCTCTTTCAGTTTTTTCATTTATCCATCCATCGATCCATCCAAACATCCATCGATCCAGCCATCCATTCATGCATTCAACCACCTATCTGTCTATCCATCAACCATCCATCTGTCTGTATTTCCATCCCTCTGTCAGTTTGTTCATGTATCCATCCATTCATCCATCCATCCATCATCCACCCATCAGTACATCTGCCCATACGTCAATCAATCCATACATCCCTCTTTCAGTTGTTAATTTATCCATCCATCTGTATATCCGTCCATCTGTCTGTCCACCTCTCCTTCCATACTTCTGTTAGTTTGTCCATCCATCCATCCATTCATCCATCCATCCATTCATCCATCCATCCATCCATCTGTCTGTTCGTCCTTTTCTCCTTCCATCCATCCATCCATCCATCCATCTATCTGTTTATTTATCCATCTACCCATCTGTCCAGTCCAGGGTTCAGCCCCTGATGTAGAAATCTCATATATTATTCATGTGATTGACTTTCCCTAATCACTGTGAAAGAGTTAATCATTGCAGAAATTCCCTCGAGTGTCTAAACAGCTTGTATGTGCACTACACCCTGTTAAGCATACTATAAAAATTACCCATAAAAAGCTATGAATTGCATGGTATGCCATTACATAGTGAATTTGATACACATATAAATAAATGGTTTACACATATTAAATAACAGATCTATAGTAATACAACTTCTAGTTTAATATAACTGAAGCAAAATGACACAAAATAAAATAAAGAGACTTATGCTAATGTGTCCTGCAAAGTGCATTGTCTTTAATGTAGTCTATAGTTTATTTCACAGGAGATATGCTGCAGGATTTTATAGGTATCATAAAGTTTTAATAAGAGTCAGCATTTTCAGTGAATGGAACTCTTAATTCTTTTGTGGATATGCACTGGGAACAAAATCATGATATTGGCTAAGTTCCTAACTCTAGTAAACAGCTATTATCTTCTGTCTGCAGAGGCAAATAGACTACCTTTTAACCAAAATGGAACCTCCTTAGTGACTGATTTGGAACACTCTAACTTGGAAGATTTGGAAACTGCTCCCAAACTCTCAAGTGTTGTCCAAAGGCCTCATGGAGTGCAACCATTTTAGTTATGGTATGTCATTCTTGGATTTTTGTTGAAAAGACGGGTGCAGGTTTAAAGGTTAAGGCTCACTCACGCATGTCACACAATAATCAGTTGGCCAACTGGACAGTGTTAGCCGATCTCAAAACTGCCAAGTATCGGCTGATTATTAGCCTGGCTGATATCATTCTGTCACTACATATAATCGTCAATTCTCTTGACACTGTCCACCATCTTGAACGTACATTTTCAATAATCTTGTCAGTGCATTCTGTGATTGCATCCATATAATTTGGCCATCCAGAAGGTTTTTCCTCCCTATAGATTTTGCACCACATAATTGTTGCGTGCTATATCTCATTGTACCGGAGAATTTTATTAGGTTTTTAATGGGTTTTTTTTTTTGTTTCGTTTTTTCAAATATCATTGTCCAATCCCATTTAGCCTACCTTGCATCCAGGGTTTAGCCAAGGGACAGGTAATGTTCTCCCCTATGCAAAAGTCACTATAACCTGGATATGCAGCTTCAGTTAATGGCTTTTACAGTCCCCTAAAAGATTCCTAATAAATTCTGGATATGGCCAGAGATGATTTGTCTCTGGGTGAAATTGGATTAGTTGAACTGTAAAGCTCAAACGTCATGCTTGAATTGTTCTGGCTCTCCACAAATAAACAGAGAGAGAGAGAGAGAGAGAGAGAGAGAACAAAAAAACTTAAATTACAGGAAGTACTGTTTGAAGGCAGACACCTTTAGAGGGATCCAATTCATTTTTATGTTGAGCTGCCAGTCTGCAATGGGCCAGGGGTTGACTCTATAGAGAGACTGTCTGTGAGTAGAGCTGCTGTACTGGAGATGATATAGTATGATTTGGTGATTTATCTTTGAGTTTTCAGGGGTTAATATTAGGGGTGTAACGGTTCTTGATAAAAAAATCAAACCATACAGTTCGCCACCCATAATTCAGAAAGCATTTGCCCCGTGGTTCATCTAGAGTCTAACGACACATTTGGAGCATACAGTTTGGTGAAGAAAACACAGCGTCAAATAGATGGACACAGTTACAACCTCCGCTACTTATATGGCTCTGCAAATGGATAGGCTCCACATGGATCAACATGGATTTGTGTGTAGTTGAAAATGGCAAGCAGAGAAGATAAGCAACTGAGAGAGAAGCTCCCTGTGTTATTCAAGTCTCCTGTCTGGAAACATTTTCGATTTGCAGTTATTTACAACAGCGATAGTCAAAAAACGTTGACAAAAATGTCACTGTTTGCAGATATTACTCAACGTGAGTGCCATTAACTCATGGTAAAACATAAAATATGGGAAAATAATGAGAATACCTTGTTTAAATACTCAAGACACAGTGCATTTTCAGTGCTGATTGCATCTGCAAAACTAAATTGCGAGTGGCTAGTGAATAAGACTGAAGTACCACGTGCAAAAGTGCCGCACCTGTTTAGTGAATCTGCCCCATAATATTTTTGTTTAAAACCCCCAAACGTTTATCTAATTGGAGCGAATATGTATCAGGCAGTGGCAATTCTTAAAGTTACACACTGATTGGAGCACATTTACTTCAAATAATGGGATCGAACTACTCACCAAACGGCCATGATGGTCAAGGATGTACTCTTGTCCTGTATTTTTTCTTTAAGATGTTGGATCTATTTGATCTTTTGGATCTATTTGATTAAATTAGTTGACAAAATACTCAGAAAGTCAGACTACTAAGGCTTAATATTAATTATATTTCCCCATATGTCGCTGACTTCGACGTTGTGTCGAAGAAGCGACGCTAGTGGTCTTTCTTGAGAGCCTTGCACATCTCTGAACTTGAGAAAAGGCTAATGAGAAATTGGCAGACAGAATTGGCATGTCCCGCCCCCTGACATACATGTATAAAGGGAGGGAAATGAGTCTGTCCATTCAGATTTTTCCTTCAGAGCCGAGCGGTTGTGTGATCAGCGAGCTGCATTCACGAGACTGTTCACTTCATCTCTTCAAGAGCATATGCTGTTGGATCTACAGTGCATATCAGCAGCTTTCTCCTTCTCTGCACAGCTGTGCAGCTGTGCCCCTGGGCACTTCGACAGTGCTGTTTAAAGAGAATATTTCACTAAAAGACTTTATTTCTGTAAAAGAGTTATACACAGTGGCGTTGAACGTCCTTTTCAGGACGTGTCTTTATAAAGATGCCCTTCCACCCCTGTGTAGTTCCTGGATGCAGTCGAGTTCTCTCCACTCCTGACGGTCACAGGCGCTGCCTCGTGTGTCTGGGTCGCGATCACACCGAGGCAGCATTTGTGTTCTCACTGTGAGAACCTTACCATGGCAACATTGCGGTCGCGGCTTTCCTACCTAAAAAGGAAAACCACTTCAGTCGTTCCTTCTTCCCACAGGATTGAGGATGACCCGGCTGGCGATGTAGGTGATTTGGGAATGGCAGCGGGCTCGGTATCGCCGGGTAAATCCCCACGAACCACCCGCCCCCCGACACGCTCGTTGACTTCCGCCCGGGCTCGGGGTGGCAGTGGCTCGCCTCACGGCTAGTCTGCTTATCCCCTTGAGCCTCCAAGCTGGATGATGAGCTCAACGCTGCATTGGAGAGTGTCATGTATATTTGATTCTGATACGGAAGACTCGAGTCTGACACTGATGCCCAGATGGCTGACATGCTTGCCTGGGCTGCGTGGGGCTGAACTGGAACCCACTGTCCTCCCCACAGCCTTCACGGTTGGATGATTGGTTCCTCGGGTCTGGGCGCCGCTCACAGCACCCCCCCCCCCGCTTCCTTTATTCCCGGAGGTGCATGATGAGCTGACAAGGTCATGGAGGGAACCATTTACAGCCCGCTCACACTGCCCTCGATGGGTAACCGGCAGTCCCATGGATAGGGCGGTTGCGATCCACCTGTGTCCCGAGAACGCCTCCACCTGGCCGGATCGCCCGGTGCTCCCCTCCCAGGCCTGTTGGTTGATGTCGTCACTGACCTCCAAAGACTACAGCGCCAGTGGACAGGCCGCTTCCACCTTGCATGTTATGGCCCTCCTGCAAGTTCACCAGGCCAGGCTTGCGCTGCACACCTCTAAACAAACAGCGAATCAGAGACATGAGCATTGACGTCTTTTCTTTTGTCTGTTCTTAGAAATATAATAAAGTGTGTTTCTTCAAGCCTGTGTCTTTGTGACTAACTGCATTTCTTGTCATGTGTCACTCTGAGAGCAAAATTACCTGCACATGAAATACATTTGGACGAGGAGCTTGCGAACTGGATTCAGCTTTGTTGTATTTTGCGGGTGAAGGGTGCAAGTTTCACACCCTGGCCGCTGTTTAATATATTTAGCCAATTCCAAGATCCATGGTTTTACCATTTCCCGATATTGATGACCATCGTCTGTTCACAATCGGCATCGGGATCTTTGTAATCAATATCTGATTACATCGTCCTTTCGCCCAGCCCTAGAGCACATCGGTTTGGATTACGGTAAATCTGGACTCATCAGACCACATTACCTTTTTCCATTGCTCCACAGTCCAAATATTATGCTCCCTAGCAATTTTTTTTTCCAGATTAGCCTCACTAACGTGGCTTTCTTGTGGCCACACAGCTGTTCAGTCCCAATCCTGTAAGTTCAAGTCGCATTATGCGTGTGGAAATTATCTTACTTTCACTATTAAACATAGCCGTGAGTTCTACTGTCGATATTTTATGATGTTCTATTGATCTCCGATCATTCAAGATTTTTTTCTGACCACATTTATTTAGTGCAGCTGACGGTTCACCACTATCCTTCCAATTTTAAATAATGTGTTGGACAGCTCTTAAGCCAATTCCAGTGATTTCAGCAATCTCCTTAGTTGTTTCCTTTGCTTGAATCTGGTCAATAATTTGCCTCTTCTGAAACTCTGTAACTTGTTTTCCACGACCACAGGATACGTTTTTCGACATGGTTGTTTAAGAAATGAGAAGCTAAACACTGCATAAATTAGGGATAAAATAATTGTGTCTAGCTGAAACATATTAATCACTGCAATAAAAATCCAGTCATAGGCTATGATTGATTCAGAATGAATAGTGCAACAAATATACAACAAATCTATGCATGGGAAAATGCCCTGAAAAAGCAGTTATTTGAATCTAAGTTTCACTTTAAGCTATTAAAATCCCCTCTCAAGAGTCTATGGGAGTGCTTGAACATAGGTTGGTGTCTTGACAGAATATAAGATGCACTGTAATCTTGAATACACACACGGCATTCAGACAGCTCGCGGCACAGTTCAACTCCACTGTACACAAATGTGAATGTGTTTACCTTACATTAGTGTTTTTATGAACACTGTCTCCAAATCTTTATCTACCATACCCAGTTAACTGCCGAGTGGGTACGGTTTACTGAGAGCACAATCTTCATCCATAGCTAGAAGCTCAATGCTAGGAGGAGGCAAATATGTAAATTATTCATCCTGAGGTTTTAATTATTTATGATTTTTGTATAAACTTGTATCATGCAGTTGTTGTTTTTTTTATGAAATTTCAGGCTTTTTTGGAGTCAGATTGCATTGTCTTTTGGGCAGAAACTGGAAAAAGGAGAGAAAATCTGTGTCATATTTTGACTTCATAACTTGTCGACACAGAAAAGCAATTGAGAGAATTTGATTTCTTTATTGAAATTCAAACCAGAAACTTCCTGATCTGGGAAATGTAATATGCTCTATTTTTGTGTTTTAAAGAGACTTTCAGCCTTGCTATCTACTGCCTACCCTGCTGACCAGTCCAGCCTAAACCAACCTGATGTGGTTTGTTGGTTTAAGGTTTGCTGTTCTTTTTTAAGCCAGTCTAGCTAGTGTCACAGCCTGACCAAAGTGGTGTTTAGCTGGTCAGCAAGCTGGTCTCCGTGCCTGACCAGCTGACAAGTGCCCAAACCCCTCTAAATCCATCATACCAGACCAGTAAATCAAGTTAGACTGATCTAGGCTGTTTCTTTTCCAAAGAGTTTTTTAACCTCCTGAAGCCTGAGCGTGACTGCTGTGTATGGCATTTTTTGGACCTGTTTGATAATGTCAGTTATGCTTCTTAACTTTCTAATTCCAACTGCCAACCCCAACAAAAACCTACAAAAACGTATGTTGGGTCATTGTGTTCACCCAGTTGGTGTTTGTTGGGGCATTTTGAAAATGACAGTTATGCTACTTAACATTCTAAATCCAACTCCCAACCCCAACAAACTCCAACAAACAAATTTTTTGTGGGTCAGTGTGTTCACCCTTTTGGCATTTTTTGGGCCGGTTTGTTCATGTCAGTTGAGGCCAATTCACACTGCCCCAACAAATGCCAACAAACGGCAATAAACACATCTGTTCACCCATGCCAATGTGTTCACCCTGATGGCGTTGTTGGTATTCTTTGGCGTCTGTTTTCACAGATTCAACATGTTCAAACGGCATTTGTCAGGTCTTGAAATGTTTGAGCAATCTGGTATGGTTTTCCAACAAACTCTGACATAATCTGACTTTAGCGTGAACTGTTGCCATGACAATGAGGCAAGGGTCCCTGTCAACTCACAGAAAATGAATGCACGCGGCCGCACCTGCATTGATACAGCTGGAGAAACACAGTCAATCACGATTAATCACATTTTTGTAGTAAACTTGTTAAAGCATTCCAATCCTTTCTAAAGAAAACTAAATTACGTAAGTGTTGAGTTCAACAGTTTGTGTAGGAAAGGGAAATACAAATATGCATGACACAAACGCAGATTCATTTGTGCTGAATTGCTCTTTTCAAATGAAAAAGCACAGATCTTTTATTTCTCAAATGGTGTTAAATCACAGAAAAAAAATCAAAATACTAAATTAAATGCAGATATGCAATAATATTAACTTATATCTACAATTTGTCCCCACATTTTGTGGATAAACCTCATGTAAAGTTATAGGCTAATGTATTTACATGCTAAACATATATAATTAATTGCACCTAATATTTCGATATTAAATTACACATGCTTGGCTTCATTCGCATCCTCTTCCTTGTCAGTCGTCTTCAAAGGCAAACAGTAAAGACACAAGTTTGTTAGTGTTTGTTGGATCGGTGGGGACAGTTTAATTCTTAACACTCTAAATTCAACAGCCAACTTTAGAATTTTGGAAGTTTTGGTGTCTATTGCTGTTTATTGGGGCAGTGTGAACTGGCATTTATTATTCTTAGCATTCTAAATCCAACTGCCAACCCCAACAAACCAACAAACACCAACAAACATTATTTTTTTCAGTCAGTGTGTTCACACTTTTAGGACTTGTGGCCAGTTAGATAATATCAGTTATGCTTCTTACATTCTAAATCCAACTCCCAACCCCAACAAATTCCAACAAACACCAACAATCACATTTGATGGGTTTTGTTGGGTCAGTGTATTCATCCTGTTGGCATTTGTTGCACTGGTTTAATAATGTCGCTTATCCATCCATCCATCCATCGTCAACCGCTTATCCTGTGTACAGGGTCGCGGGATAATGTCGCTTATGTTTCTTAATATTCTAAATTAAACTGCCAACCCCAATACCTCCAACAAACACATTGGTTGGGTTTTGTTGAGTCAGTGAGTTCATCCTGTTGATGTTTGCTGGGGCAGTTGGTCAATTAAAGTTATGCTTCTGTACATTCTACAGTAAATCCAACAGCTAACTTTAGAATCTTGGTGTTTGTTAGAGTTTGTTGGAGCTTGTTGGATGTTAGTGTTTGTTGCTTAAATTGAGAGTGAATTGGCCTTAATGTTAGAGTTTGTTGGAGTTTGCTGGGGTATTGTGAGTTAAAATGCTTGCTAGGCAGTTCATTCGTTTTTCGAACAAAGTTTACTTTTAAAAGTCTAATTTTAATGTGTAAGTATTTTCTTCTTGATTATAAAGCATAATAATTGTGAACAAAATTGTGAGCTTCTTTTTATGCATACAGGGTATCTATATGTATAATTGGTTCTCATTTGCATAATAATCCTCCACCATTTGTTGTCTCCATATGTTGAGGTATGTATAATTGAAGATGCTGAAAAGCTTTTTTCTCTGTGAGGTTTTGAGGTTTGAAGTCATAGATTGTGGTGGTGTTCACTGATATTAAGCAAAACGAAGTGCTTACTTCTTTTCTTTCTTCAACCCCACCCGTCCTCTTTTCTCATCTCTTCACCTTCTATCGTCTCACAAGAAGATATGTCTAGGGCTGGCAGCCTTTACTTTTAATTAGAAAGAGTGTAGAAATGACATTGTGTACATGGAATAGAAAATGGAGTCTTTGTTTATAATAGCCGACAAACTCTCAGATTTGAGTAGGTATGTACTGTCCTCTTGCATAAGCTAGACTCTCATGGGTCATAGAAGACATGCAAAACCATACACACTAATAATTCCCTCAGATGCTCAGACACGCCTGTGCTCGTAAAGCTCAATGATGCAAATACACTAGAGAGCTCCATGTAGAATCACCTCTGGAGTGAAAGAGGTCAAGTGCTTGATCATTTTATTAGTTTGGGAAGGTAATTTCCTTAACATTTGAACTTTGTGACCTGGGTTTAAATTGCTGATGTAATTTCAATAAAACTGGGCAAACTGGCCCCTCTGAGACTAGACAATGAGAAACAGCTTTTGCAGTGCATGAAACCTCAGTAATCTGAAACTTTTCCAATTGTAAAATCATGTACAGTAGAGTGGGACTTGATTTTATCCACTGAGATTAATTGGATTATGAAAAGTAGGCTATGTTATTGGTGTATATTCTTTTTTCTTGATTACATAAGCTGAAAAGAAAGTCATTTGGGAAGTGGAGAAAGTTATTACATCAAATTATTTTGCAAAAACAAACTTTGTTTTTGGGAATAATGTGCACTGCTGAATCGTGCACAATAAAGCCAAGCACATGTATTATGATGGGGTTCATTTTTATGTTATTTTATCTTTACAGTGTACGTGAAACAATGTTCACAGTCTATTTTCTAGTTATTTATTCTAAAATCCAAATGACAAAGGATAATAAAGCTCAACAGTTGGGCTCCGTAAGTAAAAATCCCATTCATTTTCTCCATAGGGAGATTGATTTTCAAATAGAAATGATGAACCTATTAAGTCAGACCTACCATGAGCTCTAAAGTTGTTTATCAATTCTATATGCTTTTGCAGAAGCAATTAGTCCATATTATTTCAACTTCATTGTTTAAAAAATGTGTTTAATAGCAGAATTCCTGGTGAAGAACTACACTACCCATGATCCAGCAGAGAAAGATGCACCAATCAGAGAATAATGCCCCACAAAGTGCGCCAAAAGAGCTCTACATTGACCGCCCACTAGCAAGACATGCTGTGAATGATGCAACCAAGTCGGTCTACCAACACTCTCAAACTACTTGTATATTTAACTTTTTTGCTCTAAAATATTGTTAATATACTTATAAACAACCACTTTAAATCAATAGTTTTATATTGTTGTCCATTGTTTATAATTGCTATGATTGTAGTTTGTGCCCTCATTAAAGACATTAAGTACACAGTCTTGTACTTTATTCTTTTTTGTCAGATTTTTTGCAATGTTGTGATTCGCCACGAAGCTGGTTTTTGATTGAATCATGCAAAATGGATGTTACATACCAGAATGTAGCCAGATGGTTGAATGGAAGGAGTTGAAAAAAAAGAGTCCGTTAGCTAAAAAGGCAATATGTTTCAAAGTTGCTCATTCTGATATTAGATTATGACAACAAACAGTTTTTGCCTTTGGAATAATATGCAGTGATGAATCTATGTTCTATGAGCACTATGAACAGACTGAGTAACACAGCTCTTGCTTTTTGTCTTTCGGTTGCCACAGTAATATTTACAGAGGATTAGGTTGACAGCAAAACATCCGATGTAGGATCAGGCTCACAGAAGATCAGCACGTGCTGATGCCTCCCTCAAGCCCTCTCTGTCTGTTCAGTCTTTCTCTCTTTTAGCCCTCACTCTGAGTCATATCATCATTTTTGTCTGCCGCTCACATGACTGAGCTGTCAGATGAAACACCCACAGTGGGTTCTCTGACCGTCTGATGCATATTGTATGAAAAATGTGGGTTTGAAAAGTAGTGCTTGAAATCGGCAATTTCTATCTGATTGGCTGGTTGTCATGTAACTTTTTTCTTTAGAATGCTGTTCACTGATGAATTGTGTACTTTAAGACAAGGGACAGTTATTAAGGAAATAGCCTAAATATGGCTGATTTTGATAAGTGGTGCAACCGATGTGGCTTTTTCTATGTTCGACTAAGCAGGAGGGAACATCTTGGACATTGGACATCCACTGCACCTCCTCACCCTTTCCTGGATGGCATGAGATTAAAGGAAGCGGGTCAGACAGATTGTTGAGGTTACATCTCACAGATAAGATCAGAGATGTGCTCGCTGTCGAACCGTTCCAAATTGCATTTTTTTCCCAAGCTGTTCCTTCTTTTCCTTCTTTTCTGACTACTTAGATGCATGTATGCCTCTGAAGTTGCAGGGAGGCAAAAGCTTTTTTGTCACGATCCAAAAAGGTAAACAAGGAAGGGAGAGACATGAAATGTGCAAGATCAAACATATGATTGGAGAACACCCCACCCGTCACCAGAAAGCTTGGAGGAAAGCTGTCGTGCATTTGTCAAAGAAGCTGCGGGGTGTTTTACAAGGACATAAAACATGATCAAGTCCCTGCTTAAGGGTATGTAGAATTTGTTTGAGTCATTTTGATATGTAGTCTTTTGTCTGGTTAAAAATTGTCGCTGGTATTCAATCTGTTAAATGTTGCTTCTGCGATAGTTTAATTCAGATATTCTTGGTTTATTTGGCACAGCCCCTTGTACGTAAGGTTTGTGATTTATAATCTATCAGACAAAAGGGAATTTATGTGTATCTGAATGGCATGACAGCTGCTTTTTATCTTCATGTACGTTTCATGATGTTTTGCATTGGTAGCTAATAGTTAAAGGAAGATTCTGGGTTCAATACAATATATATATATATATATATATATATATATATATATATATATATATATATATATATACATTAATAACTACTCACTTGACCAACACAAAATAGGTGTTGAGAAACTGGAATTTTCAATGCATATGGGCAATATTACCAACCAATAATATGTGCTCTTTAATTTGCTGGCAAATTACAAGTGTTCCATTGTCATATGAAAGATGATTGTTTATTGAAGACCATACTGTTCAAACTTAAGGTCGAAACATAAAAATTGGAATGGTGTCTAGATGAATACAGCATATAGGCCTAATATGGCATATTGTTTCACTCACAGACCATATATTTATATTCCTGCGCTCTTGCTGAGAATACCGTCCAGCTCTATAACTATTATATAACATCTGTGTGCTTGAACATGAATCTCCCTAAACCCAGTTTGCTCCAGGGCGACGTTTAAAGTTAGTCACTGAAAACAAATATGCTTGGATATATTTTGTCAAAGTATTCCATTGACAATTACTGAGAGTACTAATTAATCAACAATCAAAACCGATTTTCTTTAAGTTGGCTGTTTTCACCTCACTGAAGGTTGTATTTGTTTGATTTGACAATATCAATATGATTACTTAGAAGTATGGCCAACAAATGCATTACTGATAGCACACTTTGTTGATTTGGTGAAGGATTTACTTGCTTCCTCGTGTTAAATTTATTTGCTTTGTAAGCATTTTTCAAGAACTGCTGAATGAAAACCAACTAAGGGGTTGCATTGCCAATCTAAAGAGTTCCCTCAAGCCATCTGTGGTTGTAAAAGGTGTTTCAAAAGCCACAAATCTCTGTGAATGATTAATATAAACACATCTGTGGTGGCAGGTTCTCCACTATGGATTTTAACACAGTCAGTTGGCAAATAGACAGTGACTTATTACACTAGTGTTTTCTCTTCCTTCCTCTTGTCTTCCCTTCCTCTCTGGCATCAATGATACCACTGTATCAATACACCTTATGGAGGTGTAGCTAATAATGAAATTCCTGGGAGGGCAGGGCTGTTACCGTTTCAACAGGCTCGCGGGGCAATTTGCTGGTTCAGAAATCAGTCTTGCATGTCCACTATTAATCACTGTGAAGCGCCTTGGACTTTTTCTGATTTGTGGCTTCTTACCAGCTGAAAGAGCACAAACATATTGTTAATCTTGTTTGTGTATCCTAGCTTGGTTGAAAACAATACCCTTGGTGTGCCTCAAGGGTCAATGTTAGGCCCTTGAGAGTTTTTCCTTTTACTCACTGAATGTTCTTCATCACCATTGGATTTCTCAGGTCCATTATAGTGAATATTTGACAGACCAAAACAAGCATATCTATAGCTCTCTGCTTTGGGTGTCGTGCTGGGGAAGTGCATTGAAAGCAGATTTCTATTGTGCATCTCAAAGGCCCATTTCCGGACACCCTGTTTCTATTCCTAGTAGTGTCTGAATACCCGGGTTATCCAGCCCCCTAATACCGCAGCGTTAGGAGGACATGCTGTTTTCTAGTTGACTAATGGTCAGATTAGGGAAGACACAATAGACCTTGCTGACATGGCCCCTCACAATGATAACAGATGGATTACAAACTTAAATGGGACTGAACAACGGCAGTGGCAGTACTGTAAAAACATTGCCTTAGCCAATCGGACCCAGTGAGCGGCTCTCATTACTTCTCTCTTCCATGCTTCCATCTTTCTGTGCACCACTATCTCCATTGCCTGCTCCTTATGTCCATTTCACCAGATTGCATCTTACCATTTGCCTTTTCTACTTCAGAGAACCACAGTCCAATCATCAAACATTATTACAGCACATATCTCATAATCATGCCAGAATAATGCTGCTCTTCCCACAGTATATGGTTTGGTGGTTGTGAATGGTATTGTCAGTTCCTTTTGCTAAGCATTAATAACAAGCTACAATTTCCCTTGATGAATCACACTGCGATGTTGTCAAATTGTCTCAGAAACAGGAGGCGGTTGAAGTAGGTCACTGTGGTTTCTCAGCACACAGTGCATCTATGCTTTTATGCATAGGCAGGACACGAATGGGACCATTTGCAGCTAAAAGGTTGATTTTCCTTTATGTATTGGCATGGCAAAATTATGCAGCATGACTTTGAGGGCCAGGAAGAGAGTTGCCCGAAGTCTTTCTTTGAAGTTTGTCACATCGTGGTGGCTGGTCCTTAGATTATAACTTGTATCTTCCAGCATGCCCAGATAGAGAAAGAGAGGGATTCAAGTTAAAGAGACAGGGTCCATCTTGTTAGCATTAGGATGTGTCCTGGAGGATCTTTTGGGTTTGGTGAGTGCTCAGTTCTACCAGTTTGGCTGGCAGCTGGAGCTCCAAGATGATTCATTGCACACAGCCATACGACAGAAACATGCTACACAAAGCTGCACAAACCCCATACTACACCAGCTTTCTAGCAGAACAAACACACTGTCTATAGAGGCTACTTACATGAGTCGCTGCCTACTAACACAATAACTGCAATCCTTATGGATCAAGGGAAGATTATCACATGTATGCAGTGAAACTCTAGAAATTATGGGTTTCAAACTATGTATGTCTTGAATGTTTCGAAAACCGTTTTACACTGATTTCAAAATATTTTAAATGTTTTTAACTTACGTCTTGACATCAGAGCTATGGCCTAGCGCTTATTGCATGTGCTCCGACCTGTTGAGCCGTGATGCTCATGCTCATCCATTTTCCAGTTGAGTTAATCAGTCTATCCATGGTACAACACATATTTGTGCTTGTCTGTAAACATGCATCAGCTAACACTTTCAGTGTGTCTCACTGTTCTTTTTTTTTAAGTTTTTATGACCCTGTGTCAAGCTAAATGTAGTTTGAGACTTTAAAAATTAAGTTTTAAGACTGCACTCTGTTCCGTCCAGCTGTCTTTTCACAGAATGGCAAATACACATCATACAGAATGAGTCAAACCAAACTTTTGCTTTCAACACACAGTGAATGGACATCAGTGTTGAAATTGGTTGCATATTCAAGGGATTTATTTGCATTGTAGAGATTGTTCAAGTGCAGATCATGATTAATCAGAAAATCTATATTTTGATCAAGTCATATTATACTATAAGTGTGTCAGTTTTTGCTGTGCATTCAGAATTCACTCATATCCCTCTTGGAGATCAGTAGTTTGGAGGAGAATATAATGCAATAACTCAGAGGATCCGCTTTCACGTCCATGCACTGGAAACCAAGACCTTCTAGTCAATACGATGCACACACTGTTCTTGTTACATGCCTTTTGAGGTTGACTGGGCACACATGCCAGTTTTTAGCCCACGCGCCAGGTTTTCAAAGAACGCCAAGCCCAAATTCTTCTAGCCTTGCTCAAACAAATGTGCAAAGGCAATTTCCAGATAATATTTCTGTTTTCATTTTTCATTCCCTTTGCACTCAGCTGGGGAACCAGAGGTATATTTTGTACACAGTAAGATGCTGCCACTTCCAAGTTATTGTGGAAGATACTGAAGTACAAGTAGCTTGCCGTTGGCTACATTGAGAAGCAGTAACCTTTTTTGTCTTCCTCTGGAGGTTGGTAAACTGGAAAGCTCTTCCTGAGTGCTGCAGAATGAAATGTAAATTGGTTAAAAGCTTGATTATGAAAAACAGGCTTGAGAAATACTCAAAAAACTAGGAAAGTGTTTTATATTATTTACTAGGTAATATAATTATATACAAGTTTATTATAAACACCATGCTAAATGCTCTTTCAAATGACTTGCATCAAGCTACAGCAAGTATGAGCGTTGTAGTGCAGCATTCTAAGTGCAAAATAAGGCTGTTGATTTCACACATTTATTTAGTGTGATTAAAAGTGCTGTTAAGTGATTTCAGCCATTCTACTTCTACAAGACTGAGCTGTTGGATTAGCCCCCCTCTTTTAAAAACAACAGCTCAAAAATAGCGCCCTCAACTGACAACTGGTATGAACAGCATAACATAAAAACTTATTATGCCGCAATAATTCACTGCAACTATAATACTATGAAAACGCGCAAAATGATTGACAAGTGAAAAGCGGCAGTCCGTAGGCTGCGGACACATTTTTGTTTGAGTCTAGAGCTGTCAAATACACCAGTGAGATATCTCAGGACACTTACTTCATTAATATCTTTCAGGGAGTAGGAACATTTTTTGCATACCTTTCCATGAAAAAATTACTTACAGCACCTTGAATTATATAAAAAAACAACACATTAAATAATGAATGCAATTAATCATGCCCTTGACTGTGCATAAATTCCCTAAGAAGGAAATTTTAAACTATCTGTGCATATTCAGGCTTTAAGTACCACCTTCATTGTTTTGCGCATAGCAGTCAGCAGGGGACAGTCAGAGCAACTCCAGCTGTATAGACTTGCCAAGTAAAACAATCACACGGGAAGTTAGCATGTTTTTTCCTAGAGTTACACTACCATAGGATTGGCCAAATTATGCTGACTCACTGACAAGCATCATCTCCCATAAGACATTTTTGCATCGGCTCAAGCATGTTTATCTTCCATTGTTGCGCAAGAGAAAACATGTTGCTTTTAGCAGCATGGAAGACCTGGGTTCAGACTCAGCATTGAAACCAGAAAGTAATTACCTTCACATAATCAGTGATGAGTGTGATTGGGAGATTGCATGTTCCCCTCTAACATTAGATTTTTTGTACTGATGGTTAGGTTTAGGTTTGGAATGGGGGCACAGTTTATAAAGCATTCATCTTCACTGTATTACAGCTTGTACAGCTGTAAACAACTAGCTTCACAACTCACTTTTGGCACCCCTTTGTACACCAGTAAAATGGAGCCCACACATGCCCATACGCCCAACAACACTTACCGTTTGGCCACTGGGGGCTGTTTTTTCAATTTCGATAAGCAACTGCTTAAGAAAAGTCAACCTACTCTTTCCCAATCTTATCTGTTTCGGCCGCCCTCAACCAGCACTGGCCTTGGCCAAGGCCGCTGTTGGAACAACAACTCCCCCGGAAGAGCACTGCAGTGAGCCACTCTCGCGTTCCTTCCCCGACTCCCCAGACACCTGGTGACTGTTGACTATGTCTGGGACCTGATCAAGGTTGTCTCCATGGCAACTTGCTGTGTATCGCTATGACAACCCTGCGGACTGAGGCACCTAGATTAGATGCTGGCATAGCGACTCTCCAGGCCTACACACACATGAACTCTTACACATATATACAGATATGCAATCATCCGCCCGATACCCTATCCCTCGCCTTAGCGCTTTGTACCCCCAGTCTGACAGGCGGGTCTGTGACCAGCGCCGAACATGGCTGCAGGTCCGGATGGCTGCTTGCCTGTGCTGGGCCACCTCCACCCCCAATCCCTCCCCTGTTGCAAGTCTTGTTCATGTTGTAGAGTGTACTGATTATGTGCTAATGTTGCTGAGGTGTTTTTTTCCCTGTTCCCACACTGTACTTCTTAAGGAGCATAGTCTGGGGGCTGCCTTTTTTTTCTCCTATCCTCTCCTCATGTCATGCTGTATTTCTTCTAATTCCCTGTCTTCCTGTCCTGTCTATCCCCTTGTCATATGTATGTTTGTATGGACAGGTCGATGGCCAATTTCACTGGTTTACTATGTGACAATAAAGGACTACTACTACTACTACTACTACTACTACTGATTTCACTGCAAAATTAGAGCAGGCAGCACAAAATGAGCCTCACACACTGGTTGGAGCACAAACTTGACAGTGTCATAAAACTTGATCATTATGGTGCAAGATACCAAAAATCAATAAGATGCAATGCAACCAAAAGTGAAAATCTCCAAATGCATCTGTCTGAAGCATGTGTACAAAGACCAGCTAAATAAGTGCAGATGGAATGCAAAAATGTGTCCAATGAGAACAGCCCTCTCTACCTCAGCCTGATTAACATACTCAATTGTAAAATGGATTGCTGTGGAGTGTAGGCCAGCAACAGGCTTATGTTCAATTATATTGAAATAAAACAAACTATATTTGCTGCTAAATCCATTTTTTGTGTTTTCTAATGAATGCTGTAGTCATCTGCCACAATAATGTGATGTATGTGAATTAACTGAATTATTATATTTAATATATTATATTAATCATTTAATAAATAATATAAATATAATTTTAAATATAGCTGCAAGCAGCAAATACAGGGCCAAGTGCCAGCATGGCAACAACTGCACAACACAAAGAACTCACAGAGCCAGCATAGATCACATTGCCCCCAGATGGATTTGAACCCACAACTTTGCATTTCACAGTTCATTGTGCCATCAATTGCACCACACAGCCACAATATTACTAGTTAATGGTCAAGGGACAACCCTAATTTAGAGGAATCACAGCCACAGGTTTTACCATGATCAAATTTATATTCATGCAACTTTTCAACAAAAATGCAAATCAACATTTGATTGGGGAAAAGCCCATCCTCCATTCAGTAAGGACAATACAAAATCTCCAGAACTACACATATTTCTAATGCATGACTTGCTGAGGTGGAGAACAAGCCCAGAACCTTCAGGTTGACATTTCATGGCTCTAACCACTGCTTTTTTTTCACAGCTTAGCACAACAGTCAATATGATTGGCTTTGTATTCATCTAACTTTTCAACATGGATCAAATTTAGAATTTGATTGTGGAACAGCCCAGTAGCCTTTCATTGAGCACAATACAAAAATCACCAGAACTACCGAACTTTTTACAGAATGACTTGCAGAGGTGGGGGTTCAAACCCATGACATTTTAAACTATGAACCAGTGCTTTAACATACTAAGCCACTCAATTACTGAGGTTAAATCAGCACTCCAAACTGCCTAAGTATAGGACATGATGTTGATGATGCATGCCATTTTTCTTTGAAATCTGACAATGTATTTAAAAGATGTATAATTTTTTTAATAAATATAAATCATATGGTGAGGAGTCAGTATGGCTGATATGGTATAGTTGAAATCTGCATGGCCAAAGGAATCCACAGACACCAACCCCATGAATTTAGGACATACGGTTAAAAAGTTGTGGGCAAAAATAGCCATTTTGTCCCATAGATGGCGCTATCGCAAAACTCTGCAGGTGAATTCAGACTATGGTCCTCATGAAGCGTGCCAGGTTTTTTCTATAGGACAAAGTGTTGCTGAGATACAGCCTCAAATCCGTTTTCATGGCCACCTCGTTAACTATGTTTGCGTAACTTTTCAACAAAGTCAAATATTAAAATTCTCGGTCTAGAGATTATTTTGAACCATTTTGTGGGCAAATCAGGCAAAGTTTGAAGGAGCAGAAGTGAAAAGAAATTATGAATGACATAATCCAAGATGGCGGCCACTGTAATGGGCAGAGTTTTATTGTAAGGGGTCCATTGGAATCATCAGGAGGGAAGTAATCAGATAAAACAAGAATTGTATCTCTAAAAACGGTTCAAATAGCAACGCACAAAATAAAATGAAAATTTTTATATAGGTGCTGTAGAGTATGTCCTAGAGACCCCAAATTTGGTATGGGTGCTATTCATAACCACCCATATCAGTGTGCCAAATTTCATAATTATGTGTGATGTATAATTATCAGGGATGAACGGATTGATCCTAAAATAACAATACTTTGTATATCGAATAAAAAATGTATGTATTTTAATGTTTGTAGCATACTTATTAGCATAAGATGTCTAATATAAAGAGAGACCAAAAAGCGACTAATCCTGTGCGTATCATATCAAGATATGATTTTTTTTTTGATGGCACAAAGTTGAAAGCATTTCATAACTTTCATAAAATTTACATGATCCATATAACATGATGCTATCTGCAACTCTTTTCATGTGATGGTCAAAGTGATGCATGACGCTTGTTTTGAGAGGTTCTTTGAAGCCCTGACGAAAGCGCCTTAATATATCGACCCGGACTGTTAACATGGAGGAATTCTGTTTTGAATTTAGACGACTAGACAATCAAACAGCAATGTTACCAATCCCTAACAGATAGAGCAAACAAATCTATTAAATGACCCAAAATTCAGTATTATGAGGTAACACCTCAAATGGCTGATGAATAAATTACATGCTAAAATGTGAGCGATTCAGCTTCGCTCCCGTGAGAAAGTACTGTCACTAGGAAAAAAAGCACTCTGGATAGCATGGCTAATTATAGCTGTCCAACATCAAAGGTCCTCTTTGAAGCTGATAGTGTAGAGTGTGTCTCTTTGTGCATGCAAGAATGCGTTAGCACAGTTGGCTGGGATAATCTTTGACTGAGACACATTTATCCACAGATTTCTCCACGGGTGGCAGTAAATGTGAATACTGACTTTACTGTATGTTCAGGTGACATACCATAAAGTACATATGAACTGGACTTACATGTCTTTAGAAAGTGTGTTTGCTTAGACCAGATAAGACCACCAAACCATCTTAAGCTGATATAAGCTAGGGTTGTTTTTTCATCTGGGCTCAGATGTATGAAGATTCCCCCTTCACACTCAGTCAGGGCCAACAATTTCTGAACATGTCTGCTATTCTTAGGCTAGCAACTGATAAGTGTTGTGTTTCCTACCACCGTCAAGCTACTCTTTGTCCATCCATCCAGCCACTTATCATATGTAGGTTTTGCAGGGTATAGCTGGAGCTACTCTTTGTGTCACAGCAAAATAAACAGATTGATGCAACATCTCGTCATCAAAACCCTTCTGCCAAAGTAGCTGTCTCTCCAAAGGAGAAATCGTTGGTGTGGCGATCGATCCATGTTCCAGCAATTTGCTTTTCTCATTTAAAGTATGATTTGTCAACAAATTGAGCTTTAAGTTGATATTGGCAAGCGATTTAATGGTCGTAGTGGATTCATTTTCTTTTCATTACATTATTACATGCTTGGGTAGCCAGCAGTATTGTGAGATATTCTCATTGTTGTGACGAGGCAGCCTTGTTCAGGCCTCTGTCAGGCCTCATCCTCGCATAGACACGGTTGTAAATGTGGAGACGTTCCATTGGCCCCTATTTGCTTTGACCTGTCATTAGCATGCCCAACATGTCTGAAAGATAGGATATCATTGTGGAAAGCCACTGGCTCCAGGCTTGTTGTCATTGTGTAGATATATATTAATAGATGATGAGGGATGATGTGTGTTTGAAACAAAGGTGACAACTTGATGGCTGTGCACGATTCCTGTTTAGATTTCCATATCACTCCATGCTGATGTATCAGTGCAGTTGGAATTTCTGCTGT
Organism: Xyrauchen texanus; assembly: GCF_025860055.1. Classification (NCBI taxonomy): domain Eukaryota; kingdom Metazoa; phylum Chordata; class Actinopteri; order Cypriniformes; family Catostomidae; genus Xyrauchen; species Xyrauchen texanus. The sequence continues at coordinate 8,667,570 of NC_068320.1, read as the reverse complement.
CAGATGTGGTTCTAAACTGCTGTAGTTGAATTTGGATTGCAGTGAACTGGCAGTTGGTAGTTCAGATAATGAATGAGAATGCTACCAGTCCACGTACACCAGTGTTTGGACTATAAAGGAGGAATATTCAATGTTTTTTTTGGCTTCTACACTCACTGATTACTTTATTAGGAGCACAATGGTTCTAATAAAGTGCCAGATGTGGTCTTCTGCTGTTGGAATAATAATAATAATACATTATATTACGTTTATATAGCATTGTAGCCCATCCGCCTCAAGGTTCTACGTGTTGCACATTCTAAGATCCTATTCTGCTCACTACAATTTGTACAGAGTGGTTATCTGAGTTACCATAGCCTTTGGTTTACCATAGCCACAGCTCAAATCAGTCTGACCATTCTCCGTTGACCTCTCTCATCAACAAGGTGTTTCCGTCTGCAAAACAGCCACTAACTGTTTTCTGCCACTGAACGTTTTCTGTTTTTGGCACCATTCTGAGTAAACTATAGGGACTAGGGATGTGCATCTCCATAACTGAGGCCGATGCGATACGCATTTCGATGCATAGCCAACGATACGAAACATTAAAGATACATATGAAGCAGCTACTGCTGCAATGCGTTACGATTCACCCCTATTACTATGCAGTCAGATCCGATTTCGATTCGATTCAACACAATGCGATTCAATGCAATACGACGCAATATATGATGCTATGCAATTCAATATGGTAGGCTACAGCTCAGGTTCAGACAGACAGCAAATCATAAATTAACTTAAGTGCCTTCTGACATCTAACGCATGGACCTTTCACAAAGAGGCCTTTGTAGTGTTCTGTCTCCAGTTACACATTTATCAGTGAAACAATTTAAGGATGTTCAGGGATAAACAATGAAATGTTCCGTAACTTGCCAGCAGAGGAATTCACTTTCGTGTCGGCGATTCAAATGGGTTGTTAAACCAGTTTTATATATATATTTTATAGTAGCATGACATATTTTACAAACTGCATGGTTTTATCAAAATCTCCATCTCTCTTATAAAACCCAAAGTGTTTTTCTGTATACTTATTACAGTATATATATATATATATATATATATATATATATATATATATACAGTATTTGGCTGACAAAGTTATAGTATTTGGCTGACAAAGAAGTGTTAACTTTTATTTAAATATGTTTTATAAAATATGCTGATAAATTTCTCAGAGCTTTCTAGTGTTATCTTTATTACTACATAATAAGATAAGAACTAACAATAAACAATAATTTTACTGTATTTATAAATCTTAGTTAATGTTAATTTCAACATATACTTTTTCATTTTTTTATGAAATGTTTAGGGCTGGTAAATTTAACACATTATTATTTTTTTTTTTTTTCGATGAATAGTTCACTGTAAAGCATAAACAATTAAAGAACGCAATTAATTCAGTGTAAATGTTTTCACTTCCTGAAACTTCGCTAATGTTTTTACCCACTTCCAGTGGCTGAAATTAGCATACCTAAATTTCCAGGAGCTGCACACTCGACTGCAAATCCTAGCACAGAAACTGATGTGTGGAGCAGTGCATGCTTGTTGATTATGCACGACACGTGTACTGTAATAAACATGAGAGCGGATTTACTGGACGGAGTCTTCACCTGCAAGTTATGAGTCAGGTGTCGGAGACATGCAGGCAAGCTGCCTTATCTCTTTGCATCACTGAAAATGCTCACTCAATTTCATCTGAACCAGTGTCAAAAGCGAGACCTATTGTGTGTGCAATAGAAACTGAATGGCAGCCTGAGAAAATAATAGTTTTAAGATTTTAAACTAAAGCAAATTAACTTTTGATATTATTTGAATCCTGCCCATTTAATCCTTAAAGAAATCTACTGGAAAACACCAGAAGATTTTGCACAACTTTTAATTATAGCATGTTCACTGATTTTATGGCATGTAAACATATACTTGTATCAAAGGGTTTATACAGTACCTGCAAAAAACTTTAACATGTACATATTTGAATAATTAAAATAAATGATGACTAACCAATTTCCTGCTAGTTCTTTTAGACAAAGTAGATATATTTTTGATTATATATTTTTAAATGTTTGTTGTAATGTACCATAATTAATCGCAATTAATCGCAATTAATCACAGAAAACTGTGCAATTCATTTGGGATTTTTTTTTATTATTGATGTATTTATACACAGAATTATGTACACAGTGAGCTCTGAGCCGAAATAGCACAATACATACTGTAGATATTCAAATGATAAAATCACTCACATTAAAGTCAAACAAAAATAATCAAGCTGTCTCTGCCTACAACAGAAAGTATTTAATATAAGTGCTAAATCTGATATGTGCTCTGTATTTCAGGTTCACATTTCTGTGGGGCAATGAACGCTAGTATTGTTGTTTGTGTGCGTGGCTGCTTTTATTTTTAAACGGTTTAGCATTAACCTGTGGAATTATTGTTAGCACACCAGAGCAGCAGGAAAAAAACACATTGTCTTTCCGCTGATCCAGCACACTTAAAGGGCACCTATTATGGCATTAATAGTTCCAAATGTTCCTAATATTGTTTTGGGAGTCGCCAACAACAGTTTTACATGTATGCAATGACAAAAAAACACTTTTGTTGTCTTATAATATGCATTTATGTTTACCTGATTTGCTCACCGACTCCCAAATGATTCGTTCAACGACTCATTTTTCCAAACCCCTCCTTTGCGTGACGCTAATCTGCGGTGATTGGTCAGATGACCCAGTCAGTTGTGATTGGTATACTCTGTGCAGAGATTGTCGGAAACGGAACGCCCATTTTTTTAGTAAAAAAATCAAAATCAGAGAAGGAATTTGAGTTGATTTATGTTAGCGATCATAGCCCAAAGTTCAGTGGTAAACACCCAATCAGTTATTGTTTGCGTTAGCCCAACGCATAAACATATTGATAAAGCACTGCATTACAACAAGTTATTGCTCTATTCTTTATGACAACTCCAATAACATCGACAAACATTTCACATATTTCAAAAAAATTGACATTGGAGACCTAGAAGCTGCGCTGAGCATAACGTACACAACACACACAAATACTTATTAAGCATGCTAAAAAACACATAAAAGCAACAATTATTAATAATACTTACAGGTTGTGATTCGGAGGAGGAAGCTGATCCAAATAAACTTGGTACTGAACCTTCCTTCAGTATCAACCGGCTCGCGAATCCACACTTGAAAGCATTCATGTTCGTAAAGCAATCATCATTAAAATGACGCGAACACAGCACAAGGTTTGGGCTATACTTGTGTGGTATAGTTGTAAATATAAACTCTAGCCACTGATTCTTCACATGCTCGTCCCTGGGCAGTGAAAAAAAGGTCGCTTTTGATATGCACTTCAGAACGCAGCGTCTTGTTGTCGACATGATGTTTTCAAGTTTTCCGTGGTGTCTGCGCGCGCAATGAGTGGGCGTGGCCAATTTGATCATTTTTCGTCTTGACGTCACAACGAAAAGGAAAATTACTCATTGGAAAAATGATTCATTAAACTGACTCAGAGTCGTTTGAGAGACAATAAGTTTTTTTTACGGTGAACTTTCATATATAAAACTTTGCAGGATGTTTTTGTTCACTTAAATCTATGTTACACACTACATGAAAGGTAATTTTCAAAATTCCATAATAGGTGCCCTTTAACTGGGTGAAAAACAATGTGGAATCATTTGTAAAGGCCCATTTACACCAAGAACAGTTGGTAAATATAACTATAACCTTAAAGCTTTAACATTGTTCTAACACTAAGAGAATAGCAGAGTCCAAACGACAACTATAACGATAACGACACAGAGGAACGATATTGTTTGGATCACTTTAAGAGTGATTTTCTTTCCAGCTGATGAAAGATAAATACCTTGACAGCCATTCAAAATCCATCCAACTTTTAAGTGCTTTAAAATTGCACTTTTTCAATATTAACTAAGATGAGATAATGAAAAGCTAACGTATGCTGGTAGCATAGATTTACCTCAGGTAGGCTATCCAGCGCTAATGTCGACAACATTGTCTTGTCTGCTTTAAAGTTGTATCCGTTTGTTTTCTTTGCTAAATGTAGAAGAGTAGCAGGTAAGGTACATCCATTTTCTTGACTGTAAACATAACTGCGGTGTGTGCTTTGAATAAACAGAAAGTTATCATCTGTTGGTGTGTATGCTAATATGAGTAGTAATCTTTGTTGTTATGGTTATCATTCTTTATGTGAATAGGCCTTTAGACTGATAAAAAAAGTCTAGTAAAGATGCGTGACCAAATAATTATTGCTGGTTAAGCTAGTTTAGAGGCCTCGTGAAGATACCAACACATCAACATCTAAAACACAACACATGCTGGTGACCAGCAATGCTAGTCTTTTCATGTGCTAGTGTGCATTTGGGAGCTAGGGGTGGGTGAAATTAGGTCATTAAAGTCTTTAAGGTGTTAACTGTTAGAAATCTTACAGATCCGTAGCACATGGGTTAAGTGCTTTATCCTGGAGCTTTCTCCGCTAACAGTAATTAGCACATCTGGCACTGCTAGCTGGCTAATTACAGCTCTGCAACATCCAAAAGCATGAATACATTAACACCTGAATTTAGCATTTAACCCCACTTTCAGTTATTCTCACAAACATTTAAACAGTCAGTAGGGGGTGGTTGGTGTTGAATCATATTTGATAGTGTGGAAATTGAAAGCAGTTAAGCTAGTTAAAATGGACCTTAAGCATACTCCTAACATGGTCAAATGTTTTTATCTTAAAAAAAAGAAAAACAGCCCAAGGTGGTTTGCTGGTCTTAAGGTGGTTTAAGCTTGTTTAATTGCTTAAACAGTCTCTATTCAGCCCAGTCTCACAAGGAAACACATATACTGTGCGCTGTAGGACACTTTCACTTCAATTTAGCACATTTTATGTAAAATTTGAAGCACAAGGGTGCTAAAAAAAAATAGCTACAGGCCAATTAGAGGATAAGAAGCTCAATCATTCTAGCTCTTGGGAATTTTGTCCATCAAAACTGTGATGAGCAGGAGGCACAATAATTGAATCCTTGGAATTGGCGAAAACTACATGTTTCCTTCTCTGCTGATGAGGTTGCATCATTACTTCGTCTGCACCCTCAAAAGAACTTTCAATTGTTTTTCTTTCTCCTTTTTCTGTCTGACAGACTGTCAGACAGCATATGTAGTGCTTTGTGTAAAAATTAAGTGTGCCAGTTACTCAGGCACCTGTTCTGTTTGGCTCATACTGGGATTTTTTATTTTTTATGTTGTTGGACGAGCTTTCTAGCTGCTGATTAAACCTATGGCTCAAAGGCTTTAGGGGCTTGCTGACCTGAAATAACTCACGCGTCTCTCTTTCTCTTTGTGCAGGTACAACCAGGCAGCCTAAAGAAGGAGAGGTTCCAGGAGTAGACTACAACTTTGTGACCTTTGAGCGGTTTGTGGAATTGGAGAGAAGTGGAGCTTTGCTGGAAAGTGGAACTTATGAAGGTAAAGTGGAAACCCATTGGCCACAGTGCACCAGCAAGACTCATCATTCATTTGAAAATGAACTAGACTGCTTTTTGTACCAATCTCTCATTAGTAGCACTATTAGAGCAAAGCCAGAACCCTAAGGCCATTTCCACACTCATACATTTTAGTTGAGAAGGCATTAATTTTGCTTCGTTTACATCTCTGTGATAAGATTCACGAGCTGACTGTCTCAGAAGCGGAGGCAACTGAGATTTGTCCTCTGCCACCCGGATTGAGGTGAGCAACTGCGCCACCACAAGTACCTAGTGAGTATTGGGATTTGGGTATGCCAAACTGGGTAGAAAAGGGGAGGGAAAAAGGTGTTTACATGACTTCACAGGTTGCCGACTTGTTTAGCATAATTGGCGCAATATCATGCCTGTAAACATGCTCAATTATACGCCAAATGTTCCTGTCCTCCTGGTTGGTCAGCTCTGATTTTCAATTGTTTGCAGATAACTATTACGGCACGCCTAAGCCCCCGGCAGAGCCTAGCCCACTTCTGCTGAATGTAGCAGAGCAACTGTTGCCAGGCTCCACACCCAGAGCAGAGGGGAAGCGCAGACGCAACAAATCCGTCAGCAACATGGAGAAGGCTGGCATCGATCCTCCCGAAGATGAAGAGGAGGAGAGGCCCATTGTCAATGGCAACGGAATGGCCATCACCCCAGGTGATGATCTATCAATCAATTTAAGAGAAAGAGAGATCTTTGATGCCATCTTGTCATATGAGTGGTCTCCTGTGTAGTAAATTAGCACAGTACTATGACCTGAGAGCAGGGTTACCAGCATAGATATGATTACTGATAGGCCACTAGGTGCATCATGTATCATAGCAACTGTCTCCACTATAAATTACCTCATAGTAACTAACTGTTGTCAGGGCAGTAGCCTAGCAACCACCATGGCAGCATGTTATCACACGTTTCCTATTTTTCTCTCCATAACAGCAGCTCTGTGGGGCGGAAACGTGCATCAAGTCTGTACTCTATGTACTGTGAAAACCTCCTTGTTTTGTTCTAGCTTCAATACACCAGCGTGATGAAGTGGTTTTCAATTTTAGAGAGAGGAAATTTCAGACGTTGAATTCTATTAGCATAAAGAGGAACATTTTATTGCTCAGGAGACTTAAAGGAATAGTTCACCCTAAAATTAAAATTTGCTGATAATTTACTCACCCTCAGGCCATCCAAGGTGTATCTGAGTTTCTTTCTTCATCAAAACAGAATTTAAGATTTTTAGGATTTCATTTCAGGCCTCCTCCTTTAAACAATGCAAGTGAATGTAGGGTGAATGTAGGTATATTTAGGGTGCATAAAAATAAACCACATGACTCCAGTTGACAAATAAAGTTCTTCTGAACCCAAACGATTGATTATTTTTAGAAACAAAACAATACTTATATACTAACGCCAATTCAGGGTTGGTTTTGATCCCCAAAACCATCCCTCCAGGAATCAAATGCCCTGCCGATGTTCACTCTTGTTTTTGCTCGACAACGATCATGTTCCCACATAACCAGATTGGATTCAGTATATAAATGGCTTTTTTTTGGCTGACTCAGAGTTTGTGGAGGAGTCGGTGTTGTGCCGGGAGGTTTGCTGGATTCCATCTCTAAGATAACGTCACCTAGTGTTGCAGACTGTCTGTTGACGCTGTTGAATAGTGGAAGCACTGAGGCAAGGCTCTCTGGAGTGCGCATAAATGTCACATCCTTTGGATTATCCCGGCAAAAGTGACCCGCTCCCTTTGCATGAAAATCAGCCTACAGGCTTTAATAGACAGCCTAGGAAGTCTGGGAAGGGCTCATTTTTTAAGTTGCATTACAAGCCGTTCACACATTGGCAAAAAAACATATAGCACCTTTAAGTTGATTGATTTTATAGAAATCTATGAAGCCCCTCAGAGGACATGGTGGGAATCTTTTATTGAAATCATTTTTTGTGCCCTCACAATAAGTTTTGCGTTCCCTCGCAATAGTTTTCATTCCTTTGCAATTTGTTTCACATGCCCTCGCAATAGTTTGTGTTCCCTTTCAATACCTTTACCATGGTTTTACTATAGTAACAATATTTTAACCTTGATATTTGTAGTATAACCATTTTAATAATACATGAAAATGAAAAATGGTTATAAAAATCATAATTTTGTGGTTATAATGGTTTTACTACACATTTGTTGTAAAAACATATTAACCACAAGAATTACCAAAATCATGTTTTTTTTTTTGTTATGTTTTAATTTTCCTTTACTATGGTGTCACTACAAATGCTATGGTTAAAATATGATTACTGTACTAAACCGTGGTAATTTGCGAGGGTACGCAAAACTTATTGCGAGGGCACGCAGAACTATTTAAGAAAAAATATTGTACTTAGCTGCTTATGTAGACAGTAGAGAGTAAAGCCCAAAATATACCACGGTCAGATGCAAATGCTAGGCGTCTATGTACAGGATGCTTGACACAAATTTCATCATCAACCCAGTGCTTGAGAACTGAACGCAAGTGTATCTGCCTGCGTACAGCGAGACAAAAAGAAACACCCATTACACAACACACCCACTCCAAGTTAGCCTATTAGCTTAGCATAGAGTTGGCTTCTTCTCCTCTTCATTTTCATTACATTTCTCCTCATGGTCGCCTCCTAGTGATACGGCAGTATGATTGTATTTAATAGAACTTTTAAGATGATGTTTTAATCTTATCGGTTGGGGTTTGATTTAAGGGTAGGTATAGGGTTGCTGCGGGACACCATAAACACACTGTATGAATGTGACATCCAACTGTGGCAAGACTCAAGCATTATGCTGGTTATTTGAAGGGGCCGTAACTTGTAGTGGGCATGCCTTGTAGTCGGCGTGTCTTGTACTAGTCTTGCAAGATGCAGGCAGACCTTTCTCCACATGCTGCCTGATTTATTTGCACTAATTAGTGGGTCCACAAGGTGGCAACACTTACAGTTGAGCTGTTGCTTTCACTAAGAAGCACTAGAGAAAGAGGTAATCACCGCTGAACATGGAAACGAATGTAGAAACAACAACAGTGGAAAGACTATAAAGGCATAGTGTATTTATGTGTCTAATTTCCTGAAGAGATATAGACCACTATATTATAGCAGCCGTAGCACGCATGCGCCAACCACCCGTGTATGCTCGCACAGTCAAATTAAGTATACCAGAGACTATTTAGCAGAGACAGGCCACTTCTATTAAAATGAATGGGAGAAATTGGAATGCCAAAGTCCCGCCTCACAGGTAAAAGAGCCAATCACCTTTTAAATACAGACATCGCCTGCCAATCAACCTGAGAACACACATGCACATTAGCTATACCAGCTAGGAAAATTGCGTAATTTGAGATTAAGACGCACAATTTATGATTCCAGTGTTGTCAGATTTCACTGCTGATTTGAAATATGTTCATTGATCGTAATCTTGACCAACTGTTGAGATTTTGGTGTTCCACCATTCAAGTAGATAAGAGCTGCACTTTCATGCCTGAAATAGCTTCCAGAGAGTTTTCCAAAGATGGCCGCCAGTCGACTGACTTGCTAGTAAGATTTTGTGTATATTTTGAAGGCTAGTGGTCGACTGTACGCAGACACTAAGCATTCACGTTAAAACTGATGTATGCATTCGGCTTATGGCAGCTCACTAGATTTTGAAACAGTGCCGTTCCCTTCCCCACACTCTGTCTTTTGTGGTTCTCCACTGGGACCTACAACCTCCATAACTCAAACTAGGACACGGTTGTCTCTCTTTCTATTTTTCTCTCAACTCCTCTTTCTCTTTCTTTTTTCCTTACCACAGACTTCATTTTAATCACTCCACTGTTCTTTCTCTCTTTCAGTCCAGCTAACTTTATCTCTTTCTGTTCTCTCATTCTAACATCTCTCTCTTACAGTGACCTGTTTTTCGATTCTCCAAATCTCAGTTACAGCTCTCTCTCTCTCTCTCTCTCTCTCTCTTTCTCTCTCTCTCTCTCTTATAAATATTTCTCTATGTCTCTGCCTATCTCACTCACCTTCACAGGTTTTCTGTGGTCTGAGACTCTGAATTTCAACAATGTTGTTGTTAAATGTTGGATGCGGCTTTCAGAATATTGTGCTGGGTGCTCGTAAATTTGACAGCACCTTTGTACATGAGTAGATGCGCTTGATGTTATTTTACTGAATTAGATTATGCCATTCATCTTTTTCAATCTGCTTTTACTGTCTGAATTTTCTTGACTGATAAAGGCATTCAGATTGGAGATGCAGATTTGCATTTTCATTGTTTAAAGGTTATGGATTTAATACTGTCTTCCGTGAGGCAGTTTGCCATTTAAACAGAGTTTAGCAGCTGATCCTAAAGTAAATTTGCTCAGTACAATATTATCTATGAAGGAGTCATTTAGCTACTATAAGTTTTGCCAATGTTCTTCGATGAGAGCCCACTCCAGAGTTTTTGGTTTGATTTTTAGACAGTGGATTTTGTTTAGGCAGATAATGACTTTACGATGTCTAGTTTGCAATTTCTAGTTCTTTGTTTAGAATAATAGTTACTGGCTTTTGTTAAGGCAACTAATGTAGGAAATAACTTGTTTAGTCTCACCTAACCAGACTATCAGCTGGTCCACTTTGCAGGTTATTCTGGCCATGAACCACCTACAATGTTGTGAGTTATATTCCCAATGGACACACAAATGGATAAATGTACCTTGAATTCACTGTAAAAGCATCTGTAAATAACATTTTATTGACAAACTGTGCACCCTGACTCCTGGAAATTGCATTAAGGCAGCCAATCAGATTAGTGCTTGCTGTTTTAATTTTTTTTGTGTGCAGTTTATTAGATATTTCATTAAAAGTTAATAGTTTAAGACAAGCTTACATCAAGCTGTAGCATTTAAAGGAATAGTTCTGCCAAAAAAGAAGATTTTGTCTTTTACTCATCTTTGTGTCGTTGCAAGACTTTATGAGGTTTCTTAAACAAAAATTGTAACATTCTAACCATTTAAGTTTGGATATTTATAACTACAGTCTTGACCAAGACCATAGTTTTAAAGATAAGAAGCTCTATTTAACAATGCATGTAGGCATTATGATCAAAACTGAACAAGTGCTTTGACATTTTCAAACAAATCAGATTTGTCCGTTTGATAATTTTTTAACATTTTGCACTGTACATATTAGTTTGCACTGTAGTTATTATTTCAATCTGTAAAAATATCAATAAAATAGCGTCATGTGTGTCATATGTTTTTGGAAAGCTCTCAAAGAGTAGAATACAACCAGCCCATTTTTTTACTCACAGACAAATATAGTCATCAGAATTGCCGTAGCGTTTAGGTTCAGATTGCTCCAACAAGTGGTGATAGTCCTCCATATTTGGGAAGAGAGTAATGTGATCAACCACTGTAATTACATATGGCTACCAGGAGATGGCACCAAGTACATGACACAGACTCAATGATGACTCTAATGGCACATACTTAAACTCCTTCTGTGAAATCTGATTACTAAAATCATGTCTGCATACATTATTATGTTTTATATTGTGATTTTTCAGCACTTTCTTAGGCTGATAGTCTCAATTTATCTAAATATATATTATTAACAAATACAATTGTGGGAATGCTACTGAAACAGGAAATCTTAGAAACACCCTCAGAGCTTAAAGAGAATTTAAGAGGTCTGTCTTTTCAATGCAATTACACTAGCTTAAAAAGCACCCAAAAGAATCATAAAAACAATCTGTGCATTATTTTTGAAGTATTTTAACAGCACACAATAGATGGGCAAGGAGGAGGCGGGAACTGACTGAACAGTACACATAAACTGCATCATCACGGCCTGGCTACGCCCTCCTCCTCGTCACAACGAGTACATTTTTTTAGTTAATTGTTTTAATATCTTTTCTGAAATTGCTATTTTTCAGAGTCCAGTGAGCATGAAGACAAGAATACAGATCTTTCTGGAGAGATGCCCTCCACAAGCCCCCCAGAGACCCCCACAGATGCCCCTAAAGAAGAAGCTGAACCCCCCAAATCTCCCCCCAAACCAGATGAGAATGATGATATGGGTCCTCTCCCTGATAACTGGGAGATGGCTTACACAGAGAAAGGAGAGGTGTACTTTATAGAGTGGGTATTTGTATATGTCATATAGTGGATTTGCGTTTTTGTTTTTTACTAGCTAAACATTTGTGGTCAAAATTGCTGAAAAAATATTTTAGAAGTTAGCTTACACTGACAAAGCTCAATTTCGCCATAATATTTCAAATTCTGCAAAATATTAAAAGGAATATTTGACCCCAAAATTACAAATATGATGTCATTTACTCAACCTTGTTTCAAACACAAAAGGATATTTAAAAATTCTTGACTTGATATGGACTTACTTTAAAGCTTAAAAAACACCCAAAAGTGATATAAAATTAGTCAATGCGACATTCATTATATAAAGTGATTGTATGTCTTCAGAAGACTTGGAATATTCACGCATTGCATAGGCTACTTTTATCACACATCTGGGTGTTTTAAAGCTTTAAAGTGAGTTAATATTCAACTGCTCTTCTATGGAAATCAATGACCGTTCTTTAAAACATTTCCTTTGTGGTTCTGCAGAAGAAAGCAAGTCATATTGGGTAGGAACAACATGAGGTTGAATAAATAATGGCATAATTTATGTTTTTGAGTAAACTATGGGGTGGAGGGTTTGTAGAACCTTGTGAATGACGGGCTCGCTCTCTCACACACTTTCTCTCTTTCCAATAATTTTCTGTCCCTACTGTGCTGTCTAACAAATGCCTAAACATAGAATACAGTACAGCACTGATTTTGTCCAAAGGGACATGTTGTATCATTCATGACAGAAGCTGTATCTTAGTGACTCTGCAAGGACAGATCTTTCACTGCTTCATGTAACTTCACACAAACACACACACACACACACACACACACACACACACACACACTGTATGCACTGGCCCACACAGCATGAGTGTTGAGGATTTAATAGAGTTGTCAAGCAGCCAGTGGCGCCTTGTTTTTCTCAATCTCCCTCACAGACGGAACGCCTTTAATTCTAAAACTGTAGGCACTTCTCCATATGTCTATCTCTCACCACACACACACACTCATACAAACATTCTGGACCAGATTAATCATCACAAAATGTCTCCACACACGCATTTAGTTGCATTTATACTGAACATAAGCTGTGGAAATGCACAGTGACAATAGCGCGTCCTTTGATGTACCTTTACGTTAAATAAAGTCACTCTCCTCTCTGAAAGGGAGTTTAGGCACAAGGGAGAAAGACACTAGCTGAAAGACAGAGATACAAGGTCGTATGGAAGTGTGGAGTGTCATAGAGAGAGATTGCTGGGAGAAAGTAAGACAAGTACATCAAAGGTGCACCATCTTTTTGCCCCCGGCTGCAATTTCTCTGGCCAGTCACTTGGCAGACTGCAGTCAGTTGAGTCGTATCAGTGAGATAGTTGAGTTGCACTTACTCCCACTGATCTCAGAGCAGTTTCTTCTGCTAGTTCTGACAAAAGGTGTGTCTCGAGGTATTTTACTCGACCCTTAACAGTAGGGTCGAGTAAAAATCCTATTCATTTTCTTCATAGAGAAACTGTTTTTTAACTATAATGTATGAACGTTTCAAGACAGACCTGACTTAATCTTCAAGATAATATAGAGTTGATATAGGGTATGATTCTATAGAACCCACAAGTCCACACTAAGACATTTGAAAACGCATTGATTTCTCTATGTTTTGTCCTTCTGTCCACACGTGTGTTTGACAGCAAAAACTGAAAACGCTCTCCCAAGTGGATACATTTTAAAATGGTGTCTTCGCATTGTAGTGTGGATGGGGAAGACGGAGATATCTGAAAATGAAAAATGATGGCGTATTTGCTGTCATGTGACACAGTCACGTGATCTATTCTATCCAAACAATCAAGATGGTGGCCCAAATTGTATAGCTGCTTTATTGTCTTCCTGCGACGAAACACGAGGACAATTGCATCTCCTAGCGTGCATAAAACGATGATGTTTTCCTTGCCCAGTGAATGGATTTAAGTGTTTTCATACGTTTTAGTGTGAACGAGAAACTTTTGGAAAAGCTTGAAAACGGCAGTGTGGACGTAGAGCATTTTGAAAACAAAAACATTGTTTTCAAATGTATCTGAATTAATGTGTACGTAGCCTTAGATGGCATTTTTGTCCTGCAAAAACGTAACCTTTCGAAAAACTTCTGCCAAGTAGATACGTTTGAAAATGTTGACATATTTGTTGTCATGTGATGCAGTCATGTGATCCTTTCATCCCAAAACAATTAAGATGATGTAGTCTTAAAGGGCACCTATTATGGCATTTAAAATGGTCCTAATATTGTTTTGGGAGTTGCCAACAACAGTTTTACATGCATGCAATGACAAAAAACACTTTTGTTGTCTTATAATATGCATTTATGTTTACCTGATTTGCTCACCGACTCCCAAATGATTCGTTCAACGACTAATTTTTCCAAAATCTTTGGTCAGATGACCCAGTCAGTTGTGATTGGTATACTCTGTGCAGAGATTGTCGGAAACGGAACACCCATCACCGCTTTGTAGTAAAAAAATCTAAATCAGAGAAGGAATTTGAGTTGATTTATGTTAGCGATCATAGCCCAAAGTTCGGTGGTAAACACCCAATCAGTTATTGTTTGCGTTAGCCCAACGCATAAACATATTGATAAAGCACTGCATTACAACAAGTTATTGCTCTATTCTCTATGACAACTCCAATAACATCAACAAACATTTCACATATTTCAAAAAAATTGACATTGGAGACCTAGAAGCTGCGCTGAGCGTAACTTACACAACACACACAAATACTTATTAAGCATGCTAAAAAACACATAAAAGCAACAATTATTAATAATACTTACAGGTTGTGATTCGGAGGAGGAAGCTGATCCAAATAAACTTGGTACTGAACCTTCCTTCAGTATCAACCGGCTCGCGAATCCACACTTGAAAGCATTCATGTTCGTAAAGCAATCGTCATTAAAATGACGCGAACACAGCACAAGGTTCGGGCTATACTTGTGTGGTATAGTTGTAAATATAAACTCTAGCCACTGATTCTTCACATGCTCGTCCCTGGGCAGTGAAAAAAAGGTCGCTTTTGATATTCACTTCAGAACACAGCGTCTTGTTGTCGACATGATGTTTTCAAGTTTTCCCTGGTGTCTGCGCACGCAATGAGTGGGCGTGGCCAATTTGATAATTTTTCGTCTTGACATCACAATGAAAAGGAAAATGACTCATTGGAAAAACGATTCATTACATTGACTCAGAGTCGACTCCTACTTTTGAGAGACAAGAGTAAATTTTTACGGTGAACTTTGATATTTAAAACTTTGCAGGATGTTTTTGTTCACTTAAATCTATGTTACACACTACATGAAAGGTAATTTTCAAAATTCCATAATAGGTGCCCTTTAACATCTTAATTATTTAAAAAATATGAATACAAATTAATTTCCTGTGAAGAACTACACTACCCATAAGCCTGAAGACGAATCCACCAATCAGAGAAGTCACTGTTATAATAAAGAGCAACAGTGCCCGCCCACTTTTTTAAGTATTTTTCCCATTCATTTCTAGATCTCATAAAGTACTTCCCAATCAAATCAATCAGCTCCATGGTGAATCAAAACTTTGATTTGAAGCAATAAAGTCAAACAAAAAGACAAAGGTACAAGACTGTGCACTTGACGTCTTGAACTACAGTAAAATCCCATGATGCATTGCGATTGACGAAAATAAAAACGTAGTAAAAATACACAAATTTTTATTTAAGTGGTTGATTATAAGTTTAAACTCAATATATTTCAAGTGTATTGACAAAATATTCATATATATAAAAATATATCAGTAGTTTGAGAATGTAGGGAAACCGATCAATTGCGTCATTTCCAGTGCGTCACGGTCGCTGCAGAGCTCTTTTGGTGGGCTTTGTATGCTGTCATTCTCTGATTGGTGGATAATTTCCCTTCAGGATCATGGGTAGTGTAGTTCTTCACCAGGACATTTGCTGTTAAACACGATGTTTTACTAAATGAAGATGAAATATCACAGATTGATGGCTTCAACAGAAGCATACACTATCAATTAACAACCTCGGAGCTCAGGTCTGATTTATAATCAATCCCCCTATAGAAAACATTCATTTGATAAATTTTTATTCTGAAACCAGACTGTTGTGCTTAATTGAAATGAGAATTGCTGCAAAAGAAAGTCAGGGTTTTGCTTCGTGGTGCAACTGTTTAGTAAATCTGCCCCTTAATGTTCAGTTCTCCTCCTTCATTCAGCAAGTCCCTCACATCATCCTCTTCCTCTCTGTCCTGCTCCTCCTGCTCTTTCTTGCTGTGATAATGAGAAGCTTACAGCTAATTAAAAGTATCGATTGCCGTTTTGTTTAGCTAAACTTCTTTCTCACTTTTGTTTAGAGATGAGATCCCAAGAGACATCCTTTCCTTCTCTTTGCTCTCATCAGTGTGGTGATTTACAGTTACAGTTTGCAGTTCTTTCATCTCTGTCTCTCACACACACACTTCCTCTCTGTCTCTTTTTGCTCAATTTCTCTACTCTCCAGCCACAATACAAAGACTACATCGTGGTTGGACCCCCGGCTCGCAAAGAAAGCGAAGCCCCCTGAAGAATGCAAAGAGAACGGTGAGTGTTTATCATTACCTTTATTTCTTTCTGGCTATGTTCACACAGCTGCGGACCACAGTTGTAAGTCCTGTTTTGAGTGCTATATTTGGTTCTGTTTGAACACTTTGGTTATGAAAGAGTGACAACTTCATTCTTTATCCAGAGTGACTCTTTAACATTTTCAAGACTCACAACTGAGTTTTAAGAGCTAGTTTGGTTGATATGTGTTGTATTAACAGAACTGCAGTCGACAACTAGTTGTTTGTTGTGTCATCGACACATCATGTTTGACATGAGACACACACTTTCTTTGCTGTATACTGGTAATTCAGTGAGTATTTTATCGTTTACGGATTGGCCCCATTGACTTCCATTGTAAGGGCCTTACTCTAACACAGATTTTTGCTTTTTTAGACACCTTAGCAACGGTATAGTAAACCACCCTCAGCATCTGCATTCATCATCACTGTGGATTTGAGCTTGCTCTAACTACTTGACTTGTCAATTAGTTCTGTCACTAGTCGACACGTTGGGTCTGTGTCGACTAGTCTTAATTAGGGGTCAACCAATATTGGATTTTGCCGATACGATAATTAAAATGTTGGACGAATGCCAATAACCGTTTAATCAGCCAAAAGTTTTTAAAATCGATATATTGAATGTGTTATAAAAGGGAACTATTGTTGTTCATTTTTGCTGATAACCGATAGTTTAATTAATTGGGAAACCCGAGAAAGTGGTTGGCCTATAGTCTTGAATTACATTGTCACTTGTGCTTGTTCTGTATTGTGACAGAAGGAAAACAATTCCTTTGCAAAGTGCTTTTACATAAACATTAACCTGTTGACTAGTCGATTACTTTTCTGGTAGATTAATCGACTTGTAAAAATAAGTACTTTTGCTGCAAATGAAAGCGCAGCGTAGTTCTATCGGGAAGACTAGCAGCTGTACATCATCACATCATTAGCTGGGTAATTCCTAGCCAATCGCATGTAAGCCATTGCTTTGTAAGTCCGCTCACAATCTATCACATTGCTGCTTCGGTGTGCTAACACCGCAACCTCCACCACCCCACCACCACCAGTTGAGCCCTGTCCCACACGGGGGTAGGCTCCTCGCCCCTGCCTCCTATCTCCGGCAGGACATGACAGTTCCTGGTACAACTCCCTCGGACCGCTGGACGGGGCCTACGCCAAAGAGAGAGACATTACTTTCTGTTTTACATCTATCAAATAAATGGCATCGTCACTCAAGCCTGCGTGTCTTCCCGATATAACCCTTTTTTTTCACATCTTAAAGGGATAGTTAACCCAAAAATGAAAATTCTATCATTGTTTACTTACCGTCATGTAATTTTCAAACCTGTATGACTTTCTTTTATTTGTGGAACATCAAAGAATATGTTAGGCAGAATGTTAGCCTCCGTCATCATTCACTTCCAAACAATGAAAGTGAATAGTGACTAAGGCTAACATTCTGCCTTGCGTCGCTTTTTGTGTTCCACGGAGAAAAGAAAGTCTTAAGGTTTTGCCCTCTTGTTTCAGGAACGGAAGGTAAGACACATCTCTGGATTCAAATCAAAGTCGTCGTTGTTGTCTTTAATACCGTCACACTCAAGTTCCAACAATGTTTATTCTCTGTGAATATTTACCACAGTAGAGAGTGAAGTTTCGCTCAATATTTCGCAGTCTTCTCTCCTGTTTACCTGTCATCTCTATCTTTCTGTCTTGGTGTCTTTCTCTCTGATGGTGAGAATTCCCTGGGATGGCAAGTGAATGAATAAAAACAACTAGCATGCCTCTCGGTCTGTCACTCCAGTTTCAGTGCATTTCATCATTTCTGATGCCGTCACTGTCAGCAAGTGCTTGAAAAAAAACCCATGTAGACACTCACTGGGAACAGGTGGAGTTATGATTACAGAAACAGATGTGTAGATGGATTGATGGATGGATGTAAGGGGATTTTTTACCTGTTTTCACAGTTCTATTGTGTGAATTTTGTTTATTAATTTAGCTAAAGCCCAAAAGCATCAAAACGCAGCACTCAGCAGTGTTGATTGACCTTTTAAGATGGTCCCTTACCACATCCTCCACAGTTTTAGGACATTGAGCTCAATCTGTTGACGTTTCAGACGGTCCCTTAGAGGGTAGGCACAATTTTCATCGTATATCACGGTTAAATGTACGATCTTGAATGATTTTGCGGCGACGTCATCAGACCAGCTTAAATATGGGACAAATCGCATCCCATATTGATTAGATTATGGAACACATCATTTCATCTTTTAATATGGGATGAGCCCATATTTTATGGGAAGGGTGGCAATCCTACTAATCGCTAACTCTCATTGAAAATTAATAACTTCTATTCACTTTGTCAACTCAAATTGCTCAAACAGTCCTTCTAGAGTATTCTCAGCTCTGTACAAAACGGTGTGTGTGCAAGTATTGTTTTCAAAGAAAGAAGAATTATAAGGCGTTATAGTTGGGAGTTATTTTTGGAGACAGAGTCTGGCAGACAGCAGATGATGAAGCAGATATGAGTGTTTGTTTTTGTGATGACACACACACTTATTCCATCAATGAACTCTCAGATTGAGAATAGTGAGTCAGTGAATTAAAAAGTAAAGGATGTTTTGAAGAGAGAGAAAGATTTCATCCTAGTCTTTAAAAACTGTTTGTTAAATTGTGAATTATGTTGCAGTCCTTAAAACGCTACAGGACAACTGGCTTGTCATTTATTTATTTATTCATTAAAGTAAATTTTTATTTGAATTTTTCAGTTCATTCACATTCATTCATATGAGGCATATACGACTTTATACTTTCCTTTGTTTCCTTTTCCCCCTTTCTCCCTTCTCATTCCCTCCACCTCCCTCATTTTAGTAAAGGTCAAAGCTTTTAACAAACCAAAACAATTTACTGGTGTTGCTGCAAAGGGCAGGCAGATTTTTAAATAGCAGCATTATTTAAATGTTGTGCTAACAGACTGCAAATATTGAGGAAAGTAATTAGCTTGAGCTCACAATTCTCAATTCTCCTTAGTTGAGCCCAAAGGCCTCTGTGGTAACAGTTGGATTGACTGTGGTGTTGAAAACGGGGGATTTTTTTATGTAAAAATGTGATATGTCAGTGTCCTCATTTGTACGTTTTGCGTTTTTTGCCTTTTCTGTCCTTTTATAAACATGTTTACTTCAACTCTGTGCTTTTTTTAGTGTAAGTGATGATGATAAATCAGTGAGTCACTCTTCTGAAAACCCAATAACAGTTTTTTATAAAACTGATAATAAAAGGCCTTAGTAGCTACATTTCCAGTGTCACTTCTGGGGCTTCATTGTGCCTCCTTGGGGCTTCCTCGGGGCTAACGGCCAAGCCCCAGAGAAGGGTAGCTCAGTGAGTACTGATGATAACTACCACCCCTGGAGTCACAAGTTCAAATCCAGGGTGTGCTGAGTGACTCCAGCCAAGTCTCCTAAGCAACCAAATTGGCCCAGTTGCTAGGGAGTTTTGAGTCACATGGGGTAACTTCCTCATGGTCGCTATAATGTGGTTCTTGCTCACAGTGGGGCACGTGGTGTGCATTGATTCCAAGGAGAATAGCGTGGGCCTCCACATGCACAACGTCTCCACGGTAACGCGCTCAACAAGTCATGTGATAAGATGCGCGGATTGACGGCCTCAGACACCTGGGCAGCTGAGATTTGTCCTCCGCCACCCGGATTGAGACAAGTCACTACGCCACCACGATGACTTAGAGCACATTGGGAATTGGGCATTCCAAATTGGGGACAAAACAATTATTAAAAAAACAATGCCAATTGGGAATTGAGAGGGGGTCAATGTCAAAGGCAGAGTTTCGCTGAGTCAGGTCAGAGGTTTCAGCACCAAGATACTAATTTCCCAAATTTTCATATCTAGCTACCATCTTACCTTTAAAGATCAACAGAGAACGGAGAATTGTCAATACTGGTCAGTTGATGAAACCAGGGCTCTTCTGAATATTTGGGCTAATGAAAATGTGCAATGTCAGATCAATGGCACCTGACGATATGAAGACAGGATTAAGTATATTGTTGCCGAACTAGGCAAGTTTTGTATCCAGCACACAACGTTACAGGTTCGGGAAAGAATAAAAAAAATGTGCGGGCAAAGAACAATACAAATCCCATGTTCATTTTGAGGGCTAGGTAGTCTCCAGAGTCATACCTCAGCTTGAGTTTCCCGCTTGCTTGTGAAATTGGCGGGGTGTGTGACATTGGCACCAGGGTGGTGTATTAAAGGCGGGTTTTAGGTCAACGCTGCGGGGCTATTGGCCCGATGGTGGGAATGTAGATCGATTTTGGTCTTGCTGCTCTACCATTGAGGCTATGGCCCGGCTGACCAGCTGAAAACCTTGGCTTACACTGGCCCGATAAGCAAAAAGCAGCTAGTGTGTAGGAGCTGATCTGAGAACAGCAGAATGTTTTTGTCCATGTAGTCTCGCATAGCCAGACTTTTGACAATTGGCATAAAGTCTGGTCCATTTATCAACTTATTCTGGCCAAGAATCACCTGACATTTCTTGACCAACCTGTCAAACAACTGACTACAGTTTGTTTAGTTTTTACAGGCCATTTAAGGACAGTTTTATTTTAAGTAGTTGATGCCACGGTAATTGATAAAAGAAGCTCATTCAAATAATTGTAATTAGTTCTTTCAAAATCACTCCCGTACCTTGTAAACATGACTGTTTCAAGGCAGACTGAGAGTGGAGAGAAAGAAACATAATTGGAGTGGCCTATTGTCTTATGCTTGAAAAATTAAGTAAGTAGAAGAATATCTGGAGTGTTTACAAAAAGATAGTATGCACATGCTCATGACACGTTGCAGCTGTTGTGCTCCTGGGGATGCAGGTTCAGGTCTGGCCTCTCATTTCCAGATACCATTCCTACCTCTCTCTCTCTCTCTCTCTCTCTCTCTCTCTCTCTCTAATAATTATGTATAATTATAATTCCGTATTTTTGTTTGTTTGTTTTTTAGATAAGTTAAGCTCAATCAAAGCATTTGTGACATAATGCTGATTACCACAAAAAAATATTTCGAGTTGTCTTTAAAAAAAAAAAAGTATTAGTTTCAAAACTATTGCCACATGACATAAACAATATGTGTGTACCTTTTCTGTGTAAAGTTATATCCACTTTTACAACACTGTCATGACGGCATAATACCGTAACCCCTAAAATCCTTAAACGATTATAAAACAATAATTTAAACAACTTTAAAATTTCAACTTTCAGAAAAAAATTATGTAAGAGCTTTTATAAAATTATAAGCTTCACGTTTGACTTTAAACCCTCCAAAAATTGGCCCCATTCAATACCATTGTATAGTGTGTGTCACTGTATGCTTGATTTTTGCTTTTTTTAAAGGAGGAATGAGTAGAAATTATATTTTGTTGGAACCAACATTATGCCACTAATGCTGTAGATTGAGCTTCACTTGTATTGAACTCAAAATATGAATGTGTTCATTCTAAATATGCGGATTGAACTATGCGCTTGCTTGTCTTCACAAGTTGGACATTTTAATAAGATGACTAACAGCTCATAGCACAGCAGTAGAGTAATATCCAGCATGCTTTGATCTGTCTGTGTGTGTGCGCTAGATAGATTAATTGAAAACATAGTCTCTGTCATTGCAAATTTACAAGTTGTGTGTGATTTACATGGTGTCTGGCATGTCACTCTACTCAAAGTATAGTTTGTGTATTTTTTTAAATACATTTTTATGTGTGTGTGCTTGTAATTGCACTGAGTTTGCTTGTCACTTTCATCTTAAAACCCAGTGAATATGCATTCTATAGAGAGCATGTATTCAAGTGTGCATGTTTTGAAGAGCATGTGTATTCAAGCGCGAAAGTGTTTACTGTATGTATATATTTGTCTATAGATTAATAATATGATTTCAGCCAGCTGACACAACCTCTCTGACCAATGAATTGTGACTTATCTTGTTTCCATCTCATTATATGTACAGTAAATTGTGTGACACCAAGTAAATTCATCCTATGTTATTAAACAATAGGACGTATTGGGATAGACCCAATAAATGAAACAGGATGAATCTCATGACGGAATAAATGGGTCATATTTGACCCACTAAATAACTAAATGAATAATGTAAATTTTAATAAAAGTGTTAAATATACAATGGCAAGAAAAATTATGTGAACCCTTTTAATTGGTAATAAAATGGGATATCATCTTTATCAAAGTCAAGTATAGACAAACACCAATGTGCTTAGTCTAACAACACACAGACAATAATAATATTGCATGAAAACATCCCATTAAACATTCACAGTGTTGTGTAAAAATTAAGTTAACCCCCTAGGCTAATGACATCAACAAGTTGAGTTGGCAAGCCTGGCATCCATTAAATGAAAGAGGTTTTAGGTGTTGGTTAGAGCTACTTTCAATTATAAAAAGCACAAAAAATGTTACGTTTGCTATTCACAAGAAGCTTCTACTGACGTGGACCATGCATCGCAAAAAAGAAATCTCAGAAGACCTACGATCAAGAATTGCTGCTTTGCATAAAGCTGGAAAGGGTTGCAAAGCAATCTCCATGAGCTTAAACATACATCTGTCCACAGTTAGACAAATAGTTTATAAATGGATATGATTTAATACTGTGGATACTCTCCCTAGAAGTGGCCGTCCAGCCAAAATGACTCAAAGGGCACAGCACAGAATTCTCAACTAGGAAAAAAAGAACCCTAGTGTGACAACTGAAGACTAGAAGCAATTATTGGAACTGGTTACCATCTCTGATCATGAGTCTACTATACGGAAAACATTAAACAGGCATGGTGACCATGGCAGGACACCACAAAGGAAGCCGCTCCTTTCCATTCATTGCTGCATGCCTGAAGTTTGCTAAAAACCACCTTGACACTCCACAACGCTACTGCGAAAATGTTTTTTGGACTAGAAACTAAGGTTGAATTGTTTGGGACAAACACGATCTATGTAGGGCATAACAAGGGCACCGCACATGAAAACATTATCCCAACAGTGAAGTAAATTGGAGGGTGCATCATGATTTAGGGCTGATTTGCTGCTTCGGGATCTGGACCACTTGCTATCATTGAGGGAAAAATGAATACCCAATGGTCCTGTGAGGCACAACAATTAATTCCCTTGTATGTCTCTACATATAGCAGAATGACAATCAAGCTGACTTGATAATGTTAGGGTAATTGTATGCCAGCTGAAGCTCAGAAGAAGTTGGATGATGCAGCAGGACCATGACCCTAAACATTGAAGTAAATCCACTACAGAATGGCTTAATCCACCTTTTGGAGTGGCCCAGTCAGGGCCCAGACCATAACCCAATGAGACTGTGGACTGACCTCATGAGAGCCAGACATCCTAAGAATATGGCTGAGCTGAAACAGTTCTGTAATGAAGAATGGTCCAAAATGATTTCTTAATGTTGTGCAGGTCTAATCTGCAGAAACCAGAAATGCTTGGTTGTGGTTATTGCTCCCAAAAGAGGATCAACCAGTTATGAAATCCAAGGGTTTACTCACTTTTTCCACAGCACTATAAATGGTTAATTGGATGTGTTCAATAAAGACATGTTTGTGTGTTGTTAATTTAAGCACATTGTGTTTGTCTGCTTGTAACTTTGATGAAGCTGACATCACATTTTATGACCAATTAATGCAGAAAACCAGCTTATTCCAAAGAGTTCACATGCTTTTTCTTGCTACTGTAAATGTATAAAGTCTGCTTTAAGGTGTTGAATAAAATGTTATTGTGGGTTTAATTTTTTAATTTGTTTGTTTCCAGAGCTTCCTTATGGCTGGGAGAAAATCGATGACCCTATTTATGGAACCTACTACGTTGAGTAAGTTCGCAGCATTCTCTATTAACAAACATAATCAAACCACACTTTGGATCCCTATGTTCTCTCACAGCTCTGGATTAATTGGTTAAATTGCCGCTGCAGCATATCCCGCCAAAAATCAGCTGGTCTGTTGTTTCCTAATTCAGTTCCCAGTGTGTGAGTGTGTGCTTGTATGTGTGTGCCATCATTCGTCTTGCTTAATGCCCAGTATGGGGTGAGGAGGGACTATTTATAGTACAGTTTGCTTGGCTACTCTTCCTCCCAAGACAGAAGAGAACAGAAGGCCTATAGCCAATAATGTAGCTGTAGTAGCATGTGGATACACAACCACAAACATCTCTCTGAACTGCCTCATAAATGTTTTGCAGAGCTACATTCACTCCTGTTGTCTGCAAATGGGATTATGGCATGATTGGAACACCACCCCAAATTATTTAATCAAATTGAACCATGCAGTCACAATATATCTATCCATCCATCTGTCTGTTGGTCGGTCGGTCATTTGGTCTGTCTATGGAAGGGTGAATAGTAACTGTATGGCTGTGGGTTTTATGTTGTGGTTGATGACAGCTGGGGGAATGTGAAGCTGCATCTGGTGTGAAATGACTGTAATTCAATGTGTCTGGTGGCTTTTCACAGGAGTCACATAACGAGAACATAATGCAGAAGGATAATCATTGCTTAATTTGTATTGTTGTGCTCTGTGTATTTTAAGTAGCATGACTTTAACCTTACAATTGATGGTTTAAAGGTTTGAATTGGTTTAACAAATTAAATTCCACTCTGCCTGTTTCTTCTTTGCCAAACCTAACGTTATTGTGCTGTAAGAAAATGTGAAACTGATCTTGGATAAAGTACTACAAATAATTTTTGGATAAAGAAAAATCTGATTGCTTATTATACTTTGATCAGTTGTATCAATCATCAGGCCTTAGTCCCCAAAACAAATCTAAAATCTATCTTGCTCAAAAAATTGATCTTGCTTTGTGTTGGCACAGAGCTATAATCACAAATGACACATCTTTACAAAGAGTCATTACCCCTTTTCAAAAGAATGACTCTTAATGGGCCATAATTGTCTTTGCCATTTGCAAATGTCTGTTTTTTATCAGCACCTCTCAAAAAGATTGAATTAACACTGACAGAGATGAACAGACTGTCCAGAGATCCATTTCCTTTTCACAATGTTCTGATTACTGTCTGAGCCCATTGTTGGATCATTCTTTAAACAAAGATAAGGACTAATTGGGCTGAAGTTGTACTTAATAACCAGAGCCTGTTCGATTTTAAATGAGTTGTTAAAATGTGTTAAAATCAACACTAATGCTTTAAATTTTTATTTTTTGGGCAAGATCAGGATTTTTTGGGCAATTTGCAATGATCAGGATTTAGATGAAAGTGCATTTAGCAGTCCCAACACAAGGGGTAAATTGCATTATATATAGCTATGATATAGAATGGATAGAAGGATCTTTGGTCAGAAGGATGAATGTTATTATTGCTATTATTAAATCTTTATTTTTACCAGGGTAGTCTCTTGGGATTCAAATCTTTTCAAATCTCTTTGAAAGAGATGTGGCCAAAATTGTAGCATATAACATTAAACTTAACAGTAAACACAACAACCATAAAATAAGTATGAAAATAAATATGAAATCTAAATATTAAAAAAAAATGTGTTGGAATTAACTATACATTAAAATACTGACATTTTGCAAATTTTCTGTTTTAAAAGTCTTGGGATAAAAGGATTTGTGTCCTAAACCATGGCACTAAATTATGGCACTAAAGTTCGTAATTTCATCGTTTTTGAAGTGTGCTCCAAGCAAACATTTAGTTTTAGCAAACACCATATTTTCACAAAGCACAGAGGCACATATTATACATCAAAGCTACTTTTAAAATACACATGTTTCGCTGGTTCAACATTTTAAAACATTTAAACCTGGTATAATATGTTAAATGGAGCTGAGAGTACTATTGGTAAATAGCTGAGAGCACAGCATAAGCTATCTGTAGCTTGCTAAGTTAACTGGGGCTAACTGCCCTGCTGAAGTAATACAAAAACTAGCCGAAGGTGTTTAGCTAGTTGCAAAGCTAGCCTACCAGCCTTACTAGCTGTCAAATGATCAGCAAGCTAACTTTATAGGCTGGTTTAAACAGTTGTTTTTGTTTTCATTGTAGCCTAACTCACCCTCAGTTAGCCAATGCTACTTAGCCTCAGTTAGCCTAATGAGAACATACCTGTATTTGTTTTAATAAATGCACAAGATGGGAGATGTATGAACACTGTGAAAGATAATTGTGTTCCAAATCATTGAGCATTTCTGCGTATACAGGAAGTTCTTTTAGCACATATATTCTGTGTTGACCTGTTCATGTGTTAGTATGTAGCTTCTCAAAATTTCACATGTTTTAATACAAACTGTTGTATGAGTTTCTGTATGCATTTTTTGATTGCAGTCACATAAACCGAAGGACTCAGTTTGAAAACCCTGTTTTAGAGGCCAAGAGAAGACTACAACAGGAACAGCAGATGCAGAGTCAAGGCCTATCGTCTCTCCCCCTGCCTGCTGTCTACAGAGGTAAAGTATAACATCCAATCAAATGACAAATTGAATTTTATTGTGTGGTACTAACAGCACAGCAGTATGAAAGTCTAGTTAAAATGCCATTGTGTTCCCAAACTCTCCTGCTTAGCCACACTGATGGTGTCAAAATAACACGTATTTGTTCTAAATGCAATGACATGTTTAAGGTTAAATATGGTGGAATTACTGTCTGTCTCCATAGTATCACATTTGATCTAGGACTTTGTTGGCGTTCCATCTGTGTGAACTTAAGCTCAATTGTTGGGGTTTAAGACGAAATATGAAGCTTAAATTGTTTTAGCACTTACAGTAATTACTATGTACAAATGTGTATTATTTGAGCTGTAAAGTTGTTAAATCATCCTTTTGTACTACTTCCGTACACCAAGACTTTGGAGATATTCCATCTTCAGCTGTACAGTTGATGTGCACTCAAACTGAAATGCATCCTGTTCTCTTTGAGACCCAGTTATCCATTGAGAATGTGTCCCTTTTCATTATATGATCTTAGCAGCATCCTCATTATGGTTAGAAGTATTTCTAGCAATAATTCCTGTCTCAGCTAATCCATTTAGCATGGCCATGCTGTTACCAAAATGAAGTTAAGGGGCAGCACATGTTCAGCCAGAAGGGGGTTAACAAGAATGACTTTTGTTTCCGCTTTTGGCCAGCTTTCAGAAAGAGCATTTACCTGACTCTCATATTCAGTAGACAGACAAGTTATGGCCTCAAATATGTTGTTGCTGAACTGGCTATAATGGACATTGGTGGGTAACATTTATAAAAAAAAAGTCCCATGGTAATATAGCTTGTCCACAGTTGCGACACTAGAAATCTCTGTTTTAAATAAGATCTTGTGACCACAGGAGTGATGTAGATTGAATTATAAACAAAAATCATGGCATAGTTTCATTGCTACATCTACAATACCTTTC
Source organism: Xyrauchen texanus (assembly GCF_025860055.1). Lineage (NCBI taxonomy): Eukaryota > Metazoa > Chordata > Actinopteri > Cypriniformes > Catostomidae > Xyrauchen > Xyrauchen texanus. The sequence goes on along the minus strand of NC_068320.1, from coordinate 8,639,902 downwards.
TGTTGACTGTGATTTTGCCAAGTATATGTTCCTGAAACAGTTTCTTTTGTTTGTTCTGGAACAACATTGTCAAAATGCATAGTCCTAACCATAAACAAATTCTAAAATTAGAGGGAAATAATTGGTTTATAAGAATGTAGTGGAAGCCCACCTAACCCTAACCTAAGCCTAAACCCTGATTCATACTATGGAAGAAGCCAAAGTATTTCCTATTTAAGGGCCTGGGTAGCTCATCGATCAAAGACGCAATCTACCACCCCTGGATTCGCAAGTTCAAATCCAGGGCGTGCTGATTGACTGCAGCCATTTCTCCTAAGCAGCCAAATTAGCCCGGTTGCTAGGGAAGGTAGAGTCACATGGGGTAACCTCCTCGTGGTTGCTATAATGTGGTTCTCGCTCTTGGTGGGGCATGTGGTGAGTTGTGCGTGGATGCTGCGGAGAATAGTGTGGCACCTCCACACGTGCAATGTCTCCACGGTAACGCACTCAGCAAGTTACGTGATAAGATGCTCGAATTGACGGTCTCAGATGCAGAGGCAACTGAGATTCGTCCTCTGCCACCCTGATTGAGGCGAGTCACTACGACCATGAGGACTTAAAGCGCATTGGGAATTGGGCATTCCAAATTGGAGAGAAAAGGGGAGAAAAATCAAAGAAAAGAAAAAGAAATACTACATTATTTTAAAATTAGTTTGTTGAGGGAAGTGTCAAAGAAGGCTGTCAACTCTCTGGCGGACGACACATTAGTTTAGCTGTCTCGAGAGACAGGCTTCAAAGTTATTAGTTTTAACCACAGTAACCTAGGTAACAACTCCTCAGCTGGTACGAATGATTGTAAATAAAAATAGTCACGTCGAAGCCACACCCATGATTAGTTTTAACTAGGGCTGTCGATTTAACGCGTTAATTCAGTGCGATTAATTTGACAAAAAATAATGCGTAAAAAAAATGTACGCAATTAATCGGAATGCCCCTGGACCGTAATAAGGAAGATTCCTGGGAAATGCAAGCTTGTAATACCACCTGTTTACTCCAGAGGGCAGTAATTGAAATTTCAGCTGTATGAGCAACGCACAGTTTATATAGTGAAGAAAACACTTCAGTAGGCAGAACAACACAAACATGCGTTCCGTTCTTGCGTTCAAAACACTTGAAGGAGCACAAATGCGAACTAGGGGATCTCAAGATGTGTTTAAAGATTGAGTATTAAACTATATTTATCTTGACACAGTGACCCAAAAATTTTTTGTCACAGTGACGCAACGCACCCGAGATGCTACACAAGCATGTCTGACGCAGGTGAATGATTGAAGGGTCCTTAAACAAGCCCTCATAATAAATCTCCAACTGATTGACAAATTCACTTGTGAAATGGATTGCTGTGAACTGTGTGCCAATGACTGACTTATGTTCAATATTATGGTAGTAAACAATACATTGTATTCTAAAGCTGCTTTTTGTATTGTCTTATCAATGATTAACACTTCTGCTACAGGAATGTAAAGCATTTTAATTATCTGAATATTTTAAATTTGTATATATTTAAAGACAACTATGTATAATTATTTCATCATTATATATTGAATTATCGTTATATGAGGGGCATTCTCAGCAAATATTTGTATATGCGATTAAATGCGATTAATCACGATTAATTAATCAGGACACCGTGTAATTACTATAATTCGATTAAAATTTGTAATCGATTGACAGCCCTAGTTTTAACCAGTCATCAATGATGTTCGACCAGCTGAGTTCTCCTAGGTCAAGAATTTCAGACATGAATGCGAACAGGAGAAAAATCATCAAGCGAACACATTGGCAGAAGAAAAACGTACTGCATTTCGCCATCATTTGTTGGCGAACTGAGCGAAACCTGTTCGACCAGTAAGTATAAATTAGCCTAAACCTAACCTTAACCACAGCCTTATGCTTAACCCTGAACCTAACCGTGAAATCTGATTGGAATATAGTTCTACCTTTCTAAAAGATAAAAAAAAATATCCTAATCCAGTCTTAGATGGTTTCCCATCCTGGTCATGCTGGTACTCAGCTGGTTTAGCTGCTTGGCAATCTTGTCTCATAGAATGACCAGCTGAAAAGTGTCTCAAATCCCCCAAAAAACTGCCTACAGATCAGTATGACCAGGTTGGGTGACCAGCAAATCTTAGGCACTTTAATTAGGATGTTGATCCAGAAGCAATTTCTACTTGGCAAAATCACCTTACATTTCCTATTGAAACTTAACTCTTCTTTGTGCAGTTCCTCAAATTACATGTATCCATTTCCTGTGTGAGTTGAGGGTTTTTCTTCTTTATAACAGTGGAGGAGAGCCCCTCCTCTGCTACCTTACCCAGGGCCAGACTGGCATATGTGGGACCCGCTCCCGAGCGTTCTCACAGTCTCACTGACCTGTCTGAGGCCCCCCTGTACCGGGCCGGTGTGTTTGGACTGCATGGTACGTCCCTAAAATGGCACCACCTTGTGCAGTGTAGGAACTACTGCAGAAGTCTCTTTCCTGGCTTTTTTGCATAGTCCTTAAGCCCCTCCACGGAGCATTCTCTCAGTTTCTAAACCCGTGGAGGCTTTTTTGTTGGCTTTATTTAATTTTTGGGGGTTTTGTATTTTATTTTTGCCTGCGCTTTTAGGATACGCATGAGTACATCTACCCTGCCATAAACACTTGCATATCTGGTGACCAGCATATGTTGTGATGGGGATGTTGGTTCCCAGCATGGGATGCTGGTGTGCTGGTTTCTTCCATCGGTCTACCTTATCTAGTAATGGTGAGACAGGATGGTCGAATAGTCGTCTAAAACCGACTTGAATAGAGATTAGTGAGATCGACTAAATATTTTGCCCAAAGTTTAAAATTCTGTCATTATTTAGTCACCCTCATTTAGTTCCAAACCCGTATGACTTACTTTATTTGCGGAAAATGAAAAAATATACTTGCAATTGTACTGTGCAATGTTGCAATTGCTAATTTCCATACAAAAGCAGTTGATAGTGGCTCACTTTATAGCTTAAAAAAGCATCCAAATGAGTCATAAAAGTAGTCCATGTGACTCATGCATCATATTCCAAGTCTTTTGAAGGCATACAATCCCTCTGTGTAATGAACAGGCTGAACATTTTATCAATATACACACAAATCAAACCTATGTATTGCAAAGCCAAAATCAAATATGGCGACATGTCAGTAACACCAGACCTCATTGGTTCTTGCGTGTCTAATGACCAAACGTCATGTCATCATGATGCAAGAAGCAATGAGGTTTGATGTTATTGATGTGTCGCTGTATTTGATTTATGCTCTGTATACAGAGAGTTGAAGAATTATTTGATTTTAGAGTGAATAACAACTTTCGATCAGATTCAGCCATAATACAAAGTTAATGTTATCGATTTAGAAGACTTGGAATATGTTGAATGAGTGGCATTGACTGCTTTTATAAACATTTTGGGTGCTTTTATAGGCTTTAAAATGAGTCACTATCTACTGTAATTGTATGGAAACCAGCAATAGCAACAGTCTTTGAAATATCTCATTTTAATGCATCCCTTTTAAAGCATTTCCACTACAGCACAGCTTTAATAACAAATGTACCACCTTCAACAATAAATAAAGACAATTACTGTCAGCCTTCACATCACCTGCTGTGAACAATGTTCCCTTTATTATGCAAAATCTCTTATTTGTGAGGAATGTGATGGTTTCGTGCAATTAAATGTATTAGTTATTTAGCCTATTATTATTTTATTTCTTGATTAAGGGCTAAACTTAGCACCCATATGCTTTGGTTCTGACTAGTCAAGATGACAGAGATTTTGCCATTCGTGTCACACAAACATAGTCTTTACCATAACCTACCCCTAAATCTATTTGGGAATAGGTTGATCCAGAAACATGTCTTATTTCATGAAGTCATGGTAATCGACTACTTGTCATTCAGACAACCCACATACTAGTCGATTTTGGAAATATTAACTTTTTCTACAACCCTATAGAGCACAACAGTGCCTGCCTACTTTTCTTGGTTCCATAAGTACATTTATTCATATTTTTCCATAGGGATTTCCTAGAAGTCTTCACAAAAGAGTTCTAAGCCATGAACCAAACCAACCAGCCCTGAAGTGAATCACAAATTTACTTACTTACAATAAGACAAACTTTAATGAGGGCACAAACTACAATCCCATGAAGCATTGCAAATTATATAATTGAATTAAAAACAATATAATGTTGATTAGAAGTATAGAAACAATATATTTAAAGTGTATTACAAAATATTCAGATATACAGTATACAAATATATGAGTAGTTGAAAGTGAAGGGATTGTGTCATTCCCAGTGTATCACATAATTTTTTTTTAATGAAGATTAAACAATGCAGGCTGATAGCTTCAACAGACATGCTTACCATCGATTAACAACCTCAGTGCTCAAGGACTTTGAAGGATATACGTTACCATTAAAAATCAATTCTCCTATGGAAAAAACATTTGGATTTGTACTTTCGGAACCAGACTGTTGTGCTCTATTATCTAGCTTAACCAATACCAACTTGATCAACCAGCATAGATTATGTTGGTTGATCAACTAGACCAGCTCAAAGCCAGCCTGGATCAGCTTGCAAACTTCATGCAGGTTTAAGCTGGGTTTTCAGCTGGGTATCTGGACCAGCTGTTGCCCCTAACAAATGCATAGCAGAAATGGCTAAAGGTCTACACTGGAACTTGGTGGTTGACCAAACAAACTCTAAACAAGAAAAGGAGATGAAGTAACTATGAAAGGGATCTTGTAACTCCATACAGTACTGAAGCAAGCATCTCTAGTTTTGAAGAAGCAGCTCTTCAGTACAAAGGTCCTTGTTGTACGATTGCAGCTAAAGAGCTTCTCCAGAATGGTTTTTGCTTTTCTCCTCTCTGAGAGAATAGAAGAACCCGTCTGCCTGCGCTGGTTCTTCTCCTGGCTTTTTTTTTTTTGGTTTGTTTGTTTTTTGCTTAAGTCTCCAGAGACAACCCTGGTCATGGCTAAACAGCATTAAATGTAACATTGGAGTGCGTTTAAAGTTCCAAAGTGAGGCTTGAGCAAAAAACAAGCCATCCTTTCCCACTCTTCTGTTCTATGTTTGGCTGCAAGCAGAGTGCTTGGCCTTCTACCCAGGATTCCCCAATGTGGCGTGATTGGCTGCTTGTAATGATTTTAGAGTGGCTTACAAAGTACCCCATACATTTCTGGATATCTTCAACTGGCATTGCTTTATTGTGAACTAGTGTGTTACTACATCTTTTTGCCCTGGCAGAAAAGCCTCGATTCACACGGGACCCCACACAGCTGAAGGGCAGCTTCCTTTCGACAGCTCTGCAGAAAAGCAACATGGGATTTGGCTTCACCATCATTGGCGGTGACGAACCAGATGAGTTCCTACAGGTCAAAAGTGTCATACCAGATGGGCCTGCAGCACAGGATGGGAAAATGGCTACAGGTAAACTACATGCTTTCATGCTGGCAGGTCGATGTTTGAATGGTGCTAATGTGCTATTCTCACTCAAACTGAGTTCCCAGCTGGCTATTATCTCTCAATCTCTGTTTGTGTCCATGCTACTGTTGGGGTTGCAGAGTGAAAATTTCATTTTATTGGTTGATAGTTCGTTAGAAACAGTCAGGGGTTAAATGTCTTGATGGGCCATGTATTTATTGGCACTGTGTGTGTGTGTGTGTGTGTGTGTGTGTGTGTGTGTGTGTGTTTATCACTTTGTGTGGAACAAATGTCCCCATAAGGATAGTAAAACCTGACATTTTTGACCTTGTGGGGATATTTTGTCAGTCCCCATGAGGAAAACAGCTTATAAATCATACTAAATGATGTTTTTTGAAAATGTAAAAATGCAGAATGTTTTCTGTGAGGGTTAGGTTTAGGGGTAGGGTTAGGGTTGGGGGAAATAATATATAGTTTGTACAGTATAAAAAACATTCTGTCTATGGAAAATGGAAAGTCCCCATGAAACATGGAAACCCAACATGTGTGTGTGTGTGTGTGTGTGTGTGTGTGTGTGTGTGTGTGTGCTTTCTGCAACAGGGGACGTATCTATTAATCACATTGTGGCTTATGAACCCTATAATTTTAGCCCAGTGTAGTTGGGAGTGTGACTGTGGCAGGATTACTCAAACACACTATTACAGCAGTTTTGAGTGTGCTGGTCATTTTTAATCAGTTCTGGATTACAATTCCAAAGTAATCTACCCAGCACTGTCCTTTTGTAAATCAGACGATAAAACCACACTAACAGCGCTAGAATGTACAATGTGCAATAAACAACATTATAAGTGGACACATTGATTCTAAATTTCTTTAAAACGTTGTTTTTATCTATTCAGAATATAGGCAATGCATCTCCCAGGATGCCACTTTATTTTTATTATTGTTGTTGGTACTGGTGAAAATGATCCTCTCTGCTCCTTTCCTCTCCCCTGTGTACCTCTCTTCCACCCTTCCTGCTCCCCTGGGCTCCTTGTCCTACTTGTGCTGTTCCGCAGTCACAGTCTCGCACACACACACACACACACACACACACACACACAATTAGACAGTGTTGTGGAGGAGCTTCAGGTCCATGTTAGTGCGAAATTCCCAATTCTGCTAGATTAGGGAGGCTGCGGTGCTCAGGGATGAAACCCACTCAGAGATGAGAGCACACAGATGAGCAACACCAGTGCAGCGGAATGTTACATTTAAAAGTAATGCATCCCATTTTTTGCATTTCTCCTAACAAAAGCAACTAATTACTTAAAAGTTACTTTGTTGTGTATACAGTAATGCATTAGTTTATTTTGCCTTACACTACAGTGTGACACGAAACTATTAAAGCCAATCAGAGCATTTTTGACATTTATCATACAGCTATGTAAAGTGGGATTTTAGACCAATGAGATTTCTCTTTGGGTGGGCTACCCAGCATGACGTGACAAAATTAGAAACCCAATGACAAACAAAACATTGCAAAATTATGTAATATATGAATTATTATTTTTTTTTTTCAGATAAAATCTAAATGTAATGAGGATTGACCCAGGATTATCTTTAAAAATGGCCGAAAAGGAATTAGGCTGAAGCCAAAACCTATTATGTCTACCCTTCTTTTTTGAATTATTATTATTATTTTTATGTAATTATTTATTTAGTTTATTTTTCTTACCCCACTGGCAATTGTTTTTTTAATTGTATTATTTTGTTAGATTTGTTTTGCTAAATTTTGTTCAAAATTTTTTTCCTCCCCAAATTGGAATGCCCAGTTCCCAATATGCTCTAGATTCTCATGGTGGCGTAGTGACTTGCCTCAATCCAGGTGGTTGAGGATGAATCTCAGTTGCCTCCGCATCTGAGACCGTCAATCCATGCATCTTATTGCTTGTTGAGTGTGTTACCATGGAGACATAGTGCGTGTGGAGGCTTCACCTTATTCTCCGCGGCATATACGCATAACTCTCCACGCGCCCCACCGAGAGCAAATTACATTATAGTGACCACGAGGAGGATACCTCATGTGACTCTACCCTCCCTTGTAACCAAGCCAATTTGGTTGCTCAGGAGACCTGGCTCGAGTCACTCAGCACACCCTGGATTCGAACTCGCAACTCCAGGTGTGGTAGTCAGCATCTTTACTCGCTGAGCTACCCAGGCCCTTTGTTTCTGAAAACAAGACCATGACTACCACAATAACTACCTGTCATGTGACAAACATGACATATATTTCTCTTTACCCTTTCCTCCTGGCCGAGTATTTGCTGATAAATTAAACCCATCATGCAGACTGCTGTGATCTTTTGAGTTCTGCCATCCACCCCATACAAGCACATAATAGATGCGTCCGCGGTGTGTATGTTTACTCTGCCCCTCACAGCTGCACCAGAGTCCTCTCATAAAGAACTTAACAAGCACATAATGAGTTGAATCAGGTGCACTAGTATGCTGCTTAGGGACAGGAAGCACACGACTCATAAGCCTGCTAGAAGAGCTCTGCATATATTAGATGTTTAATGCTTCATTCACATAAAGTAGAGTGTCTGTTTTTGTTGCTCAGCGACAGTGTGCGGTGGATTGTGTATTGATTGTGTTCATTTAGAATTCCAGTGGCAGAGCAGGTGCTCCTCTGGGCTTCCTGGCATGCGCCAACATGAGACGACTCAGACGTTTGTTCTCAGAGCTCTTCTTAGTTAGACTCTGTCGTTAGCTGTATGCAACCCCTCTTCCCCTTCAGAGACTAAGGTCTGTAGTGAAGCAGCAGAGTTTAAAATGTTTTTTTTTCTATTAGTGATATAGCTACAAAAATATACCGGAGACCGAAGTTGTCACAAGGGCTATACAGTATCTCAGTAATGATAGGATTTTGGATCAAAAGTCCAATTATGCAAATTTGCTACTGGTGTAATGGCAGGTTCCATTGTGACAACTTACCCCATATACTGTGAAAACATGCCCTGCTGTTTGGGGTAAGTTGTCACAAACATTCAACATGTGCACAATGAATTGTATCTTTTTTCCTGGGCAATAACAGTGAAAATGTTCATAGCTTTTTATTGTTGCCAAGACTCTAAGGTCATATATATATATAACATTATACATATTAACATGACTTTACCAGCACTGAATTGGCGAGTGATTTTATCACACTAAGATCATATGAAAATATAGATTTTTGAGTAGTTTAATGAATATGGCCCTTACTTTTATTGTAAGGGCCTCACTGTAAACCATATTTAAAAAAAAAAAAAAAAAAAATTTATAAATGAGGCACAAGTATATTTGTCTATAAAGCTGTTGATTTGGCTCAAATTGCATCCTCCATGTTTTCTCTCCAACAACAAAAACTTGAAAGTGAGGGAAATACACTTGGTATAATTCCGATAGCACGTATGGCAGCATCACTCCACGATCAGATCAGATTACTATCACACTACAGCTGAGGAATAGAGTTAAACTAACAGAAGCAGGTATTCACATGCTCGGTCACTCTCTCTCTCTTTTTCTCTCTCTTTCTCTCTCTCTCACTCCCTCTCATACACACACATGTCCTTGCTTTTCCAATAACTTATTAAACAGCCCAAGTGAATTCTAAAATGTGATTTTCGAATTAGTAACAGAGGCTTGTGTGCATCTTTAGAACTACCAACAGCAGATCCCACACACATGAGCGTTTTTTGGGACAGTCCTTAGTTTTTCCCTAATTATTTATTTACTTGTGCATTTATTGAACTGTTGTATAAAAGCAAATTCATACTCGCAGTCATAATTTATTGTCCATCTATCAGCATGGCTGTGATTACCTGTGGGAATGCTGAAAGCTGGACATACAGTATTTTAGTCGCAGCCTCAAATGGCACTGTCCGTTCTGAAATCGTCTGATGCGCCAAACAGCCAAACTCTTACTCGTGTGACCACATAGTTTTAGCATGTAGTGTATCTTAGGATTGAGTTTGAATTTTAAGTGGATGGTAATGCCTTGTTTGGATAGGTGTAATGATCTGGTTTGCCCTGTGCTGATTTGGTCTAGATTGATGCTGACACAAAGCTAGGTGTGGCACAGCGGGTTCATACCGCTATCATTTGCTCTCCAGAAGCATGTGAGATTATTGATTGAGATGCAAGAGGCTCTAGTCAAATGTCAAAAGTATTTGCCAAGATTAATTAAAATTTCTGCACACCACACACCAGTCAGGAGGGGCCAGGCCCATCGATAGAAGCGTATGCCATTGCATGAAATGTCGCTTGGAAATGGAAGCATTGTACCAGTAACAAACAGACACACTCTGAGACCCATTTGTTTTTTTTTCAGCATTCCAAGACAGAGGCCAAAGCCTAACTAAATGTGCATTTCCTGCTGGAAATAGATTGCAATGCCAAAAAAGCATAAAGTCAAAGGAAAAGTGTCATTTTGGGGAGAAATATACCTTTAAGTATGTGGGTATTTAAAAAATAAAGTAGTATGACATGCTATATGTCAACTATTTTAAACAGTGTACATTGCCACACACATGAAAGAGGAGGCATCAAACAAAAAGTATGTTATTTCCACAACTAATGAAGCGTACGTCTTATCCGTAAATTACTGAGGAAAGAGTAAAAAAATGAGTGACAAGCCACAAATTGAGTTGGAAGGTCTGGTAAGCAGTCTTGATGAAAGGGAGGTAAAGATCACAATTAAAGTCTATTGTTAAATGAGAGATACTTCAGTAGGATTGAGAAAAGAGTTTTTGTGCCTTCAAATTGGTTTGCTGTAATTGTCACAGTTGCCAAGGGAAACGACATGAATAAATATTGGATGACTTAAAAGCTGGCCAATTGGCAAACGTTTTTCATCCTGATTAGAGAGAATGTTCTTATTAGGTAAAATGTTATTATTTTATTTGACTCAATAGCTTTGTTCCAGAACCTAGAGCTGCTTTGCTGTCTGCTTCTACATAGGCAGCTGACATCTGCCTTTCTTTTGGGCTCACTGCATAGGTAGCGCACGACACGTGAAGCGCACAGAAGACTCGACTCACAATTGATTTCAATGGATTTTGCTGTTAGCATGTTGCTATGCTAACAATGCGATACTCGAATAAGTATTACAATTAGAGCTGTCAAAGTTAACACATTTATGTGTGTGATTAATTAAAAAGGTTTAACGTGTTAGTTTTTCTTAATCACGATTAATGCATTTACCATTAATAAAGTGTAAACCAGCATATACACTCGTCGGAAAATGGCAGAACATTTGCTCCTGGAGTCATTACACTGATGCTCACACCACAAACACATGCACAGTTTCAGTGAACAAATGATGGGGAAAGGACCTCTTAAGGATATTTGTTGTACAAAACAAGCCCAGATGGGATTTGTGATATAAATCAAGTACTTTGCAGCCTCTGGTAGGTGCAATTTAATTACCACAGAAGCACGCCATGTCTAAACTAACACCAAAACACAAAATTAAATGTTTTTTGAAAGTGTTTTTCATGTGGTGTTCAAAGCGGCGCATGACGCTAGTATTGACGCCCTGATGCGAATCATGAATGCAGCTTCACGACTGCTGTAGCTTCAGCCTGCTACAGCAATCTGTGGAGGATAAGAGTTTAAGAGATTTAACACACGTTGTAATGGAAGTCCAACTTGTAGTTGCATAGACTTTTAAATTACTCAACCTCCCACTTCAACATTAGGAAACATTTAATGTTACTTGAATCAGTGCCATTATCATAATGTGGAATACTTTGTTTGAAAAATTTTAATAAAGCATTAATGTTACATATTGTTTTGTTTTCTTTCCTAAGTAGGAATTAAGTGCATTTTGATAGGATATAAGAGTATACTGTAATATAGAGTAAAATGTAAGCACTTTCAAAATCTGCAATTAATCACGATTAACTATGACAAATTATGCGATTAATCGTGATTTCACATTTTTTACTGATAGCACTAATTAAAATACATAGTACAATACATTTTGGCTGAAAAAGTCCATTTTAATTAGATTGTACTAGATATATGTGATCATTGCTGGATATAACTTGTTTCTTATCCGAGACTGACTTTAGATTCACCTCCAATTAATCAAGCAATTGACATTTCACAGATTACACCAGCAATTCAATAAAAAAAAAGCTAGCGCTGCAGTCATTTTCAGTCCTGTCCAGCATGTCAGAGCCCAGAAAGCACTTGTAATTAATGAAAAAATGTAATATTATTATTATTCATATTCTGATATACTGTATGTATTTATATTATACTGTGTGTGTGTGTATATATATATATATATATATATATATACAATACTGTGCAAAAGTCTTAGAGACATAAGATGTTTCACAAAAACATTTGTCTAAAAAGGGATAGTTCACCCAAAAATTTTAATTTAATCACTCTCATGCCATCCGAGATGTGTCTGACTTTCTTTCTTCTGCTAAACACAAACAGAGATTTTTAGAAGAATATCTCAGCTCTGTAGGTCTATACAAGGTAAGTAAATGGTAACCAAAAAGTAACCAAAACTTTGAAGTTCAGAAAGGCACATAAAGGCAGCATAAATGTAATTTACCACTCCAATATCCAGGCACATATTTAAGTCATTTTCTTTCTACAAATATCCACTTTCACTTTCTTCTTCTTTTGTTTTTTGGTGATTCACATTCTTTGTGTATATCAACATCTTCTGGGTGGGAAGGAGAATTTATTGTAAAAAAGGAAGACATGGGGTTAACCAATGGAGTCATGTGGGTTACTTTTATGCAGCCTTTATGTGCTTTTTGGAGCTTTGTAATTCTAGTTACCATTTATTTGCATTGTATGGACCTACAGAGCTGAGATATTCTTCTAAAAATCTCTGTCTATGTTCAGCAAAGAAAAAAATCACTCATCTGACATGGCATTAGGGTGAGTAAATGATGAGATAATTTAAATTTTTGGGGGATCTATCCCTTTAATTCAGATGCAGACCTATTCCGTAAAGGACACGTGAAATGACGGGCAAAACGAGGAACCTTAAAAGCCACCATACTGTAAATATGCTGCTAACCTTTTGAACAACCCTTAGCGTTGGGACCATGCCTCTGAAGCCTTAAAATGCTGTCTAGGTAGGCAGCTCACTACATTCTGAAACCGTACTAATATCTGTTTCTTTGTGCCTATTTATTTTTTTATCTCTAGGAGATGTAATCGTCTACATCAATGACGTTTGTGTCTTGGGCACCACCCACGCCGACGTGGTGAAACTTTTCCAGTCAGTCCCGATTGGTCAGAGCGTAACCCTTGTCCTGTGCAGGGGTTACCCTCTTCCTTACGACCCTGAGGACATAGCCAGCACCCTCCTATCCCCTCTCGGGCTCATTGAGCGCCCTCTACTGGTCAACGGTCGAAACAGCTATGACAGCTACATGGAATACATCTCCCGTACGGCTCGCTTCATTGACCCCCTTCAAACGACGTTGGGACAGCCACACCCTGGAGACACCCACCTGGATACCGGACTGCTCAAGGACAGCATCTCCATGGCCTCGTCGGGAATGGCTGGAGGAGAGCTGCTGACGGTTACCATGGTGAAAGGGGCGGATGGTTTTGGATTCACCATAGAAGACAGCAATGGAGGGCAGAGGGTAAAGCAGATTCTAGAGGCGCAGGGATGCCCGGGGCTGTGCGAGAGCGATCTCATTGTGGAGATTAACCAGCAACCTGCGTTAACACTGTCACACACACAAGTGGTGGAGCTGCTGAAGGAGTGTCCGGTTGGAGCAGAGGCCACGCTGGTCATACAGAGGGGAGGGACAGGTAAGGCAGCACATGTTTGTGGTGGTGTGGGTGTTTTGGGGATCTTTTCGAGACAACAGAAACTCAATGGACAGTTGCTCTAATATCTCAAATTCATTCAATGCATCAAAGCATTGGGTTAACAAAAATTTAGAATAGTGATAGTTAGGCAATATCACCATAAGAGTGCCGTGGTTGTTGTTGTGCTGATAGACTGAATTGCAAGTGTGATATTCCTTTATCGCCACCTACTGGAGTAAATATCCAATCTCCAGAAATGGTCAGTGAGCAAATTAGTAAGTTAAATTGAAATGAACTATGAATGAAAATCCCCGCCACTATTAGGAAAGCCACGAACATTGAGCAGCAAAGTGATACAAACAGTAAAGCGTCATAGGGCTGTTGGAACATATATCAGCACTCTGAGAACACGTCCAATCAGATTCAGCATATTTATCAGTCAGGCTTATTAATTGGCTGCTATTTGGTCATTTTGAGATTACTTTGGGTCCCCCGTCCTCAAAAATCCCAATTTAGCCTGTGTCAAGTTCTCCAAGACGCTTGGAACAACCTACAGCAGGGGTCGGCAACCTATAGCACGCAGAGGGGTAATCACTGGCACGCACAAACATGCATACACACTACCTGTGCACTTAGTAGATTTATTTGTATCCTGTATTCAGCCTGAATTTTCATGCTGTTCTTTTCCATCCAATGAAAGCATATAGTGATCAGGGGCTGTCAAGCTCCAAAAGGACACACAGCATCATAAAATGACTTATCGTGCACTATAACGTTTTCTGAAGCCATACGATTACTTTGTGTGATTAACAAACCAAAATTGAAACTGATATTTACAGAAAATTGTTCCCTCCACTTCAGGTCTCAATCCTATTTCACACTGTTTTCAAATATGGTGTGTGAACACTGTTTGGTCTTGTGACACATTATCTGTCGTGATGTGGCAAGTTTGAATATGCGGAAGGGACAATGAGATTTGAGAGCTACGGCGGAGGAGAACATTAAATTTAGGTTTTTACTCTTTGGCAAAGGTGTCGTATGTTTTCAGAGGACTTGGAATATAGCACATAAGTGGTACGTATCTCTTTATGGTGCTTTCTTGTCATTTTTGGACATCGGCTGCCCCAGTACCCTTCCACATTTATTGGAAGGAAAAGAGCAGCATTAAATATTCTGCAAAACTTCTCCTATTGTGTTCCAGAGAAGAAAGAAAGTCATATGGGTAGCTTTGCAATGACATAAGGATAAGTAAATGGTTTTTCATTATTTTTGTTATTAATTTTTATATTTATTTGGTTAAACTGTTTAATTTTTAATTACAGATAAAAATCTTTAATTACAGATAACGGATGCTCTAATGAAGCTCTTAAAATGAATCTAAATATCTAAAACACTGACCAGTACATAAACACTTCCCACACACACACACACACACACACACACACACACTTCCCAGACACCTACAATGACTCACAAATGACGGCTTTCTGTTTCAGTATCTTGTTCTCGAGGGCCAGTGAATCAATACTGATTTTATTACAGTGCTGTTGATCATTGCTGGATATAACTTGTTTCTTATCCGAGACTGACTTTAGATTCACCTCCAATTAATCAAGCAATTGACATTTCACAGATTACACCAGCAATTCAATAAAAAAAAAGCTAGCGCTGCAGTCATTTTCAGTCCTGTCCAGCATGTCAGAGCCCAGAAAGCACTGAATTTGAGCTGTAATTGCAGTTGGAAGCACTCTGCATTGAATTTTGCTTTTAGGCCTGTGGCTTTAGGCCGAGATTACTTGTGAATCATTCATGTCAGAACATTAAAAGCAGGCAAAAGCCAATCCACATGAACCTGCCTATACTGTAGAAAAAGCAGTTTGTTTGGTACGTTTTAGTATTCAGTACAAAAAAGCCCTTCAGCTCTAATTGGGACCTATTGAGAGAACATTTAAGATCTTTTAAAAGCAGTTTGAGCCACTGTGATTTTTGACCCATGGCAGTCAGAGTGTCTCATTTAACCCAGAGAAAGAGAAAGAAAGTGAGGGAATATACAGAATAAAGATTTGAGACAGAGAGAGAAGGAGTATAGATCTTAATCACAAGAAAGTGGGATAGATTAGGAGAAGAGAAAATATATTTAGAGAGCTTATGTGAAGTATGTGGAGTCAGGTCAGAGGTTAACAAGAGGAACATGGATGATCGGTAAGCCCCTGTGATCACTATGCTAGATTTAAGCTATGTGGTTTACATGGTAAGTACAGATGCACTCAGATCTCAGAATTAAACATTTTACCCCAAATTCAACAGACAAAAGATAAGATAATTATTTAAGAATAAAGCCCTTTTTCCCTTCTGTCTCTCTCTGGGACGTTAAAGTGCCCAAAGTTATAGAAACACCAATAAATATTTTACAATTGTAATATTATTACACTTCTATCAGTTTGGTGGTATGCATTAGTATACTTGTGTATAAACTACCTGATGCAAGATCAACCAATCGGGTGAGTTTTTACAGGTTAACGGAGACTAGCTTGGTAGCGTCAGCTACTGTTAGCTAACCACCTGCTTGGTGAATAGCAAGCTATAATAGCAATAGTTGTAGCAAGACTGTAGTGATGATGTCTGTTATAAAAATACATTAAAAAGTCACAAAACCCCCAGAATGATTTGATTACATCATTAATTCATCCATTCCTCCAGTATAGTTTGCCTTGAATCAAATGTTGTAGTGTTGTGATTGGTTTGGTTCGATCTTTGAAATGCCTATGTAGAATATGAATGGGAAATATCCATCCGAAACCTAGGCTGCTGAAAATGTGGGCGGTCACAGATGATATCTACTGTCAATCAAGTTATTTGGACTTTTGACCGACGCAAAGGTCAGCCTGTTTCCAAACTCTTTGAAGCAGACCATGTGGCGTGATTTATACCTCACCAAAGTGTTGTGTAATAAAACTAGATTGTGTTAAATGGCCATGTGTGTCTGCACAGGCGCTGACCCATAACCGGGACGTATGTTTTGAGTGAGTGTGCGAATAGACACATTTTTGTGCCACCAACACAATCAGCCTGTTTGAAGGTCATTATGGTCACTTGAATATGAACATGGCCTGCTGTCCCATACATAAGCAATCTGTCCCATTCACAGCCTTGTCATATCCAGACTGGCTCCATAGTGAGCCTTGAAACGCTAAACAGCCTGTAACATCACGCTACCACCCAACTTCAGCATCCGTCTGTTAAGACGTGCCACGACTGACATATGGAGGACAGAAAAGGATTTGCACAAGCAAACAGTTTCTGTGAAGCAGAGTCACAGGGTCGGTTTTAACAGTGCAGATTCCATCTGTACTTATCTGCACTATTTCACAGTCATTTGCACAGTATAGTGGAGCACTTACATGGCAACTGTCTGTAAATGACCTTTAATGGGATTTACCCAAGTAGAACATGTATTAACATCCTTATTGGTCCTGGAACAACATGTCTATCAACCAATCAGATATTAGGGTTATGGTAGGGGATAGGTTTTAAAGAGTTGGGGTTCAGAATAGCCATGGTTGGTTATTTAGCGAAGATCTTATTGTTATCACTTAACTCTTGGCACTGAAAAAACAGTTTCTTCCCTGGAAATTCACGATGACAGTGTTGGTACAACAAGTGGAGAAGTAGTGATCATTGGCTGTGATGTGCAAAAGCAAGCTAGAGAGCTCCAGAAATAAAATAATTCCTTTGGTTAGGTTTGGTTCGGTTAGGGTTCAATAAAAAGCCCGGGTCCCGGCAGAATGAGCCAGATCACGGTGATATGCTGAATCTTCCGCAGTATCCTTACTCAGAACTGGCCCGTGAGATCGGATAATACCTTTGGTAAATATGGCACTAAACCAGCGGATGCACACAACCACGCTTTTATGGGGCGCAATTCATTCTTAGTGAATTCCCCCATCAGAGTTTAGTTTAAATGGCACTTAGTAGCAATTCAATTGGATATCCACAATCAGAGCTTTATATGAAGCTTTGTTTTCTTATTTATGTCTTTCAAATAGCCTTTACTGAGGTTCTCTGTGCTGCACTACACATTTTCTGGTATGTGTTCATGTGTATTCTGTGCAATCGCTCACAAAGATTGCTGCACCGTTATTTAAATTCAATTTCTTTTATGTTTTAATACATACATCTCATATAACCCTACCCCTAAATGGCACATAATTACAAAACTGACTGTTAATAATGGCTTTACATCCTAGTTAGACAGCTCCTCCTGTCTAAGTGGGTGGTTCTTAAGCAGTTTAAGCTATAATACAGTCCAGACCTTTGTCGTTTTAGTCAAAGGTCTGGCTACGAGAGACTATACCAAGTTTACCAAGAACCAAACACAGGCAAATTACATCAAGCTCGCTCAAATAGAGGACTCTGTAACAGCGGGTCAGGTAGACTTTAGAGCGAAGGGCCTCTCTACGAACTCAATCAGTGGAACGGTCCAGAACCATTTAGACAGCTCATTAAATGCCCTACTAAAACTGTCAATGCTCCAGTGAAATAATGGGCCACTTCTTAACATGCCTCAATTTGGCCCCTCTGTGTCTCCACTGGACATCAGCCATCCTTTCAAATTACACAAGTGCAAATGTGAATCTCTCTTGTGAACAGTCTGGTTTACTCTTATACCTCTTTATTATAACTCTGTATCTTTGATCATCATTTCTTGTCTTTTCTGTCCTCCTTTGTTCTATTCCCAGGCTATTGTGGCAAAATCTAAAGCCGAAGACTTCCTGTGACAGTGAATCGATTGTTTATAAATCTCTCATTTATAATGTCCAGATGGTGATGGGGTTTTACTGCCAGATCTCTTTGTCTCTGCGATAATTTCACTGTCCCACGTGTCTAGCGCTCTTCACTTGTGAAAATGCCCTTGGCTGCTGATTTAAGTGCAGTTTGGCTTGGTCCCTTGAAATGGTTAGTGTTTGGGTTTGTCTTTAAAGAGCTGGTCCAGGATCAGAGTCTCTAAGCGGAGTCTATTGATTACAACACACCCTGCCAATGCACCATTTGCCGTTGCCATGATTGGCTTATTTAGCGAAGATCTTATTGTTATCACTTAACTGTTTGTACTGAAAAGCCAGTTTCTCCCCGGGAACTTCATGATGACAGTGTTGGTCAGACAAGCAGCTAAGTAGTAATCATTGGCTGTGATACAGAGCTCCACAAAACAAATTACTTTAGAGCCTCTGAAATAGAAGGCGGCAAATTATTTTGTGGTCAACAAATTTAGAAAAGTCAGATGCTATTTGCACCCTAGTGCAAAAAATGGTATATGCTATTATTTACACCCCAGTGCAGATAGTAGCAGATATTATTTGCACCCCAACCATGGTGCAAATAATGGTAGATTCTAATTGCGCCCTAGTGAAAATAGTGTCGAACACTGTTTGCACTCATATTTAAATATTAACATACAGCATAAAAACTTTGGTTTTACTACTGTAAGCATGATTTCACCATGGTTTTTGTACATTTACAGTAGCCACATAATTAACCATGTCTACTATATTAGCATCATATTACTGTACTAAAACAACATTGTTAATTGCATTAAAACTATGGTTTCTGCCAAAGAACATGGTTACTATTTCTAGAGAATGTTGTGCGTGCAAATCCCAGGAGATCAGCAGTTACAGAAATACTCAAACAGCCCGTCTGGCACCAACAATTATGCCATGGTCCAAATCACTGAGATCACATTTCTCCTCATTCTGATGGTTGATGTGAACATTAACTGAAGCTCCTGACCTGTATCTGCATGATTTTTTTGTACTGCATTGCTGCCACATGATTGGCTGATTAGATAATCACATGGATGATTGTTGGTGCCAGATGGGCTGGTTTGAGTATTTCCGAAACTGCTGATCTCCTGGGATTGGTGCCAAAAACAAAAGAATTTGGAATAATGTACAGATTTAGCTCTGATGGAAAGAAATTTTTACTTTTATTCACCAAAGTGTTATTCAACTGATCACAGTATATAGTCAGAACATTAATAACATGAACAATTTACTATTACAAAATGTTCAGATGTCTTACCTACTTCATAGAGTTCTCATCAAAAAAATCCTCCACGTGCAGCAATGACAGCTTTGCAGATCCTTGGCATTCCAGCTGTCTGTTTGTCCAGATACTCAGGTGACATTTCACCCCACACTTCCTGTAGCACTTGGCATAGATGTGGTTGTCTTGTCAAGCACCTTACAGTCTAGCTGATCCCACAAAAGCTCAATGGGGTTAAGATCCATAACACTCTTTTCCAATTATCTGTTGTTCAATGTCTGTGTTTCTTTGCCCACTCGAACCTTTTCTTTTAGGTTTTCTGTTACAAAAGTGGCTTTTTCTTTGCAATTCTTCCCATAAGGCCTTCACCCCTGAGTCTTCTCTTTACTGTTGTACATGAAACTGGTGTTGAGCGGGTAGAATTCAATGAAGCTGTCAGCTGAGGACATGTTAGTTGTACATCTGTCCTTCCACATCTCTTTCTGTCCTTGTTAGAGCCAGTTGTCTTCTGTCTTTGAAGACTGTAGTGTACATCTTTGTATGAAATCTTCAGTTTTTTTTATTTATTTCAAGCATTGTATAGCCTTCATTCCTCAAAACAATGATTGACTGATGAGTTTCTAGAGAATGCTGTTTCATTATATATATATATATATATATATATATATATATATATATATATATATATATATATTTACAGTGCATCCGGAAAGTATTCACAGCGCTTCACTTTTTCCACATTTTGTTATGTTACAGCCTTTTCCCAAAATTTATTAAATTCATTATTTTCCTCAAAATTCTACAAACAATACCCCATAATGACAACATGAAAGAAGTTTGTTTGAAATCTTTGCAAATTTATTAAAAATTAAAAATCACATGTACATAAGATTCACAGCCTTTGCCATGACACTCAAAATTGAGCTCAGGTGCATCATGTTTCCACTGATCGTCCTTGAGATGTTTCTACAACTTAATTGTAAAGGCACACACCAGGATTCTATTGAGCCACAGATCTGGGGAAGGGTACAGAAAACATTCTGCAGCATTGAAGGTCCCAATGAGCACAGTGGCCGCCATCATCCAAGTTTGGAACCACCAGGACTCTTCCTGAGCGATCGGGGGAGAAGGGCCTTAGTCAGGGAGGTGAACAAAACCCGATGGTCACTCTGACAGAGCTCCAGCGTTTCTCTGTGGAGAGAGGAGAACCTTCCAGAACCTTCCATCTCTGCAGCACTCCACCAGTCAGGCCTGTATCATAGAGTGGCCAGACGGAAGCCACTCCTCAGTAAAAGGTACATGACAGCCCGCCTGGAGTTTGCCAAAAGGCACCTGAAGGACTCTCAGACCATGAGAAACAAAAGATTGAACGTTTTGGCCTGAATGGCAAGTGTCATGTCTGGAGGAAATCAGGCACCGCTCATCACCTGGCCAATACCATCCCTACAGTGAAGCATAGTGATGGCAGCATCAGGCTGTGGGGATGCTTTTCAGCGGCAGGAACTGGGAGACTAGTCAGGATCGAGGTAAAGATGAATGCAGCAATGTACAGAGACATCCTTGATGAAAACCTGCTCCAGAGCGCTCTGGACCTCAGACTGGGGCAAAGGTTCATCTTCCAATGGGACAACGACCCTAAGCACACAGCCAAGATAACAAAGGAGTGGCTAAGGGACAACTCTGTGAATGTCCTTGAGTGGCCCAGCCAGAGCCCAGACTTGAACCCGATTGAACATCTCTGGAGAAATCTGAAAATGGCTGTGCACCGTCGCTCCCCATCCAACCTGATGGAGCTTGAGAGGTCCTGCAAAGAAGAATAGGAGAAACTGCCCAAAAATAGGTGTGCCAAGCTTCATACTGAAAAAGACTTGAGGCTGGTAATTGGTGCCAAAGGTGCTTCAACAAAGTATTGAGCAAAGGCTGTGAAAACTTATGTATATGTGATTTCTTAAAATTTTTATTTTTAATACATTTTCAAAGATTTCAAACAAACTTCTTTCATGTTGTCATTATGGGGTATTGTTTGTAGAATTTTGAGGAAAGTAATGAATATAATCCATTTTGGAATAAGGCTGTAACAACAAAATGTGGAAAAATGTAAACGCTGTGAATACTTTCCAGATGCACTGTATATACTGTATATATATTTGGGGAAATTCTGTCATCATTTACTATTACATTATTATGAATTATTAATCCACTACAGATTACTAATTACTTATATAAAAACTGTAAACAGATTACACTACTCAGAACATTTTTGAATAGGTAATCACATGAATAATTATTTTACATTATATAAGTTTTACTTTGTACAACAAAAATAAAACTTTTCCTCTAAACAAGTTAAAATTAATTTCTATATTTCCTCCTTGTTAGGAGGAATATATCCTTAAGCTGTCACAGAAGTGCAATCAGATGTACATATCAACATAATTCATGTCTTACATGTATTCTATATAAAGACAATTATTTTAGAAATATGATTAACCCCATTGATGTATTTAAAAGTAATAAACTCAATTGAAAGTCAGTAACTGTTATTTGATTACTAAACTGTTTTGCATATACTAACTTTCTGTCACATTTGCAAGCTTTTTACAACATTTACAGTATGTCTGGAACCCTGAAGACAGAGTGTGTTTAAGACAGAGAGAACATTGATGTACTTGAGGAAATGTACTGTCTAGCATTATCTGTGAGTGTTTGAGAGATGTGTGTACTGTTTAATTATTTTTAATGATCAAGGTCTGTTGTAATTTCTCATATGTTATGATCAACACGTTTCATCAGTTTTAGTAGCAATTGTGTCCATCCAACTGTATGTGTGTGTAATAACAGAAGCCGATGACTCTTAGCTGTTTAAGGAAAACAAAAGCCTCGTAGCGACTCATCAAATAGCTAATTAGCTCCGGCTCTACTGATATTCTCATTAGCTGATGTATACCCATCAATTCAGTCATGGGCATGGGACCATTAGCTTACCAGACTCATGATTCAAAAATTTCAAATGTAGCTTATGGGGAATGTGTATTGATTGAGGATACAAACACACACACACATTGTTAAAGAAAATTATTTCGTTGTGTTTTGGCTAGGGCTGTTGAATTTAACGTGTTAATTTAGTATGATTAATTATATATTATAATAATAAAATAGCGTGTTAAAAACATTAACTGTCATCTAGACTGTAACAAGCAATATTTCTAAAATCTGAGCAATTCAGTGTTGATGTACCACCTGTTTTCAGCGGGGGTCAGTAAGCGAAACTCCAGCTGTATACGCAATGCATAGCTGTACAGGTTGGGAGGTTTACTTCTGGAATGTATTCCACTACAGATTACAGAATACATGCTGTAAAATTTAATTTGTAACATATTCCATTAGATTACTCAAGGTCAGAAACATTTTCTAAATACTTTGGATTACTTCTTCAGCACTTGTAGATTTTTTCACTTGTTTTGAGTATAAAAACTCTGCCAGTACAGTAAGACAAAATACACATTAGAAATACATTCTTTGAAAAACTTGTTTCTAAAACAAGATAAATCAAATTGATCTTGTTTTAAGGATTTTTAGATATTTTTACAGGAACACAATACAAAAAATCAAGAATACGATATTTGCCCTAGTATCAGGTCTTACTAGAAAAAGAATTATGATCCAACATGAATTATCTTGATAAAAAATATGATCGTGTCTGGTAACGTGCATGTAAAATGGCTAGAAAAAGCATTTTAGCTTAGCATAAAGCTGACAATTTATGCAAGGTTTATTTCTTCTTATTTCTATTGCTCCAAATTACTTCAAACTTACTTCTCTGTCTGCTCGTATGAATGTAACACATCAGCGGTGAAACACTTTCTTATGTTCCAATACACTTTAGATCACATCATTTATATGTATAAATGTTTTCCATCTGAAAGGACTAAATATTAAATGAAACAATTGACAATAAAAAGGGCAGTGGTGGCTCAGCGGTTAAGGCTCTGGGTTACTGACCAAAAGGTCAGGGGTTCAAGCCCCAACACCACCAAGACACCACTGTTGGGCCCTTGAGCAAAGCCCTTGAACCTATCTGCTCCAGGGGCGCCGTATCATGGCTGACCCTGCACTCTGACCCCAGCTTAGCTGGGATATGTGAAAAATAAATAATTTCACCATGTATATGCAGAAATGTATGTATAATGTGTGACAATTGATCAATTTATATTTATATTATTGTGGAGCGGAGGGGGGCGGGGCCGGGTCGGAATATCGCGTGCCCTTACCGCTTTTCTCTCCCGGACGGGGACCGGGACCACGCCCCCGCTGCCACATTCCGACCCGGCCCCGCCCCCCTCCGCTCCACAATTATATTAAAATGCAAAGTAATCTCTTCGGTAATCAACATATTTTTTTAATGGAACTGTATTCTAATTACTGTATTCAATGATTCAATGATCTAACTGTAGTGGAATACAGTTACTAATATTTTGTATTTTAAATACGTAATCCCATTATATGTATTCCATTACTCCCCAACCCTGTGTATAGACAACAAACCAAAAACACTTCTCAATTATTCCATTTCTCAATGCTAAGAACACAGTGAACAGACTTGCGTTCTTATGAATGCCAGTCTTTCCAAGCTACATTGGAAGAACGAACTCTGAAGGACTGCAGGATGTAGAACTCATCTATTGCGAGCTTTGAGATGTGGTGCCATCTTTCTGTTGTGCAATTGTCCATTCCAGCTTGTTTTGTAGCCACTGAGAGAACTACTGGCATTAAATGGGTTCTTTCCAGAGCCCTTCAATCAAGGGGAGCCTAGAAGGTTAGCATAGCAACGCGTAATGCGTCGGTCGCATAGACGGACGAGGCTGTTTTTTTGTTTGGAGGTTTATGGAGGAGATGCTTCAGTGTGCATAATAATCTGCTTTTGTGAGGAAACAGCTCATGACTTAATGAACTGACCGCTTGTCTTCTAATTTACACTAAATAATACTTTTGGAATGAACTTTTGTGGGTTCTGTCGTAACACGCTTGTTGACCATTACGCTCTTTCCTATGGTAAAAGTGCAGACGTTGTTATCTCTTTATAGAAGATCTCAGTTTCTGGCTCACAAGTCATCATCCGATGCATCCTCGATATTCGGCCTGATCAAGAAAACATTCGGGTAATTTTGTGTATTCTTTGTAATTGCGTTCGTGAGTTTTGGAATTGAATTTTGGCTGAGTCCACAAGAGCATAAGAACACAAAAGAATGCACGTTGAGAAATAGCCTTAGGCTAGCTTTTGAATGCGTTCTTGCGTTCAAACCAAAGACTATTAAACAAAGACGGACCACTTCTATTCATATGAATGGGAGAAATTGGAACTCCCAACGAATGCAGAGATCTCGATTTTGTTTTCCCAAGTTTCAAACTACATTAAACTTGACACAGTGACCCAAAAGCATTGTGTTTATCATATGACGCAACCAAAGCGAGAATGTGATTGTTATTCTTCTGTGATGAACTGTAATATTCAACATATAGGAATATATATTGAATACTGTATATGCTACCGGCAGATTCATAGATTTGATCTGCTCAGCAGTCAGACTGCTCCCTGCTGTCTCTGTGTGTATGTTATAAATAAATGAAGATTTATGATCCCCATCTGATCTCTGCGCTGTTTAAATCTTGTTTAGATAATGAAATATGCCTCAGTCATAAAGCGAGCACTAGACCGTAAGCAAATCGTTGATTTGCGGTAAAGTGGACATCAGATGTCCCGAGTACCCAGAGCATATTTTAATCATGCACCATAGCCGCCCATATGAGAGCTTGGAAAAAGAGAGACTTTCATTTGCATACTCCTTTATATGCCTGCACAAAAATCAGTTATTATCCAGTGTCCTTTTGGGTTTGCTCTTTGTTCATTTATTAATTGTTGTATTATTTATTATTATTGCGCCAACAACCGCCGTTCACCAAACAGCTTTGCACCCTG
This sequence comes from Xyrauchen texanus, assembly GCF_025860055.1. Taxonomy (NCBI): domain Eukaryota; kingdom Metazoa; phylum Chordata; class Actinopteri; order Cypriniformes; family Catostomidae; genus Xyrauchen; species Xyrauchen texanus. Next base: position 8,614,570 of record NC_068320.1, on the reverse strand, counting down.
CTTTTCACAAAACACTACTTTGAGCAAATATCTCCTTTTTGTCAAGGATGTTTTGGTTATTTTGCATCATAAGACCATTTGAGACGGATCTTTGCTTGTTGATGAGCTTGATATGACCTGAATCTGCGTCCCAGAGCTCTCAAAACCTCTCCTGTACACGGCTCTTTCCACATTTAAATGAAGCAGTATCAAGACACTTCCACTCCCTGTCATTCTACGACTGTACTGCTTAGCATTGCTGATTTCTGCCAGTTTTACTGTGGGAGAAGCTACTTGGAAACTGCAACTGGTCTGGCTACAAGTTACTCATAATTTAAACAGCCTGATCTCATGAAATTTGTGTGTCAATGGCAACAATTTTGCAAATCAAAATGATCTGCTGCATTACACTTTTGGCTGCAGTTTCCCAGGGAAATGTCCAGCGGGGGGTGCCAAAAGCGAGTGAAATTATGGTGTAACCAGACAAGGTTTTTGAGGTGAATAGTGCATATAATAGTGTAATAGTGCAATAATGCATGTTTTAATGAGTAAAACGTACCTCCCTAACCTAAAACTTTAACCAAAACCTAACCAATAGTGTCTTAAAAGATAAATGAGATGTGAACAATACAGACATCCATACCCTAAACTTAACGGAAAGTGTTCAAATTGATAAATGAGAGGTGAACATAACAGAAATCCGTACTCTTAACCAACACCTAAACCTAACTGATAGCTTTTTAAAAACAAAATCAACATGAAAAGCACATTACTGAATCAACCATGTCATCTTGTGTTGCTTCTATGGCACTTTTGCATAACCTTCACTATAATTTCGAGCATTCTGGGCTGGACTCAAGGCTCGGCCTCAGAGTCCAAAGTCCAACACTCTGTCAGGTGAGCTAGTGCGGAAGATTATCACATTGGAAAAAGTGTGTAAATGTCTGTGAGTCTGTAATACAGGCATTAAAATTGGTATGTTGATATAATAACATAGCAGGGTGTGAGTACTAGTTTGAAAAGTAAGTCTTTATAAAGTCAAAATCATAGAACTCCTGATTTGTGTGGAACTGCAGCAAAACATAGACCTGTTAACGCTCTTTGTTATACAAAACAAGCTCGGATGGGCTCAATCAAGTTCTTTGCAGCTTTTATAAGGCTCAATTTAATTACCACAGAAACATATCAAGTCTTAACTATCTAAAAAATGCAGATTTAGACGTTTGCAAATGCTTTCGTTTTGGAGTTCAAAGCGGCGCTCAACATTTGCCTTGATTCTCTGACATGAATCATTAAAGCTGCTTCACGATTGCTGTAGTAAAGTGGATAGCCACAGTCTGCCATCTGATTAATATTGTGGAGGATGAGAGTTTTAGAGATTTAATGCCCTTTGCAATGAAAATGCAACCTATGCTGGGACTATTTCTTTCTCAACCTCCCACTTAGACTTTGGTTAATGTTTAATATTACTGGAATTGGTGCTATTTTAGTGCATTTCTATCTTAATACTATGGAAGGCTTTGTTTGGAAAATGTTAATAAAGCATTATTTTTTTACACATTGTTTTGTTTTCTTTCCTAAGAGGGAAATAAATGCAGTTTGACAGGAAAAGAAGTATATAGTGTCAAATTTCATCACTTTTGAAATATGGAATTAATCGCGATTATCTTTTGAAAAAATATGCGATTAATTGCGATTAAAAAAATATTGATTGAAAGAACTAACATGATGTAATGTATTTGAATTACCTGAATTATGATGTTTATTATATTTAATATTTATGATTATTGTAATAGTTATACTGTATATTCAATTATCGTGATTTGGGGCATTTTTCACAGTAAATATTGATATATGTGATTAATTGCGATGAATATGATTAATTGATTGGCATGTAGCTTAATTAATTTAATTAATTAAATTGTATCAATTTATCATATGATGTAATTTATATATTTATTTATTTCCGATCAGAGCAGTATTTATCTAGCACATGAGAATTATGATCTCATTTAAACAGCATTTGAACAATTATTTACACTAAATACCACAAAATTAACTTTAAAAACCACCAATAAATCTAGAAAACACTATAACTTAAAGCAATAGTTGTATAATTGTTGTAACTAATATTATAATAATATTTTTACTTTTTTCGTTACAATAAAAGATGCGTAGGTGGATGTTCAGGGGCTCAGATGAATCTTATTTATTTATACCGAATAAGTTCATTAAAATGCATTAGATTTTCCAAACACTCCTGCTGAGCATATTCGATTATTACATATGTGTGCTTGGCTATAAAGCGGCATTCACAATACAGTACGACAAAAAAAAAACCCCTAGCAATGTAACATTTTATAACACTGTTTTATTTGTCGGAAAAATAAGCTTTATTGCATGTAGAAGCTAACATGTTTTTCGAGCTACTGTCAGTCTGAAAAATGGGGTTCAGTTAGTAACGTCACTACTTTTAGTTAGTTTCTCCCCATCGCTGTTTGTTACGGACGCCTTGCTCACAAAAGCAGCTCACCTTCGCCCTGTACGACTCTCTGATCTCACTAATCTTATTTGATGACTCATGCACAAGCGATGGCAGCACGTAGCTCTTTGCTTTTTAATCATCCAGTTTTCGCTGTGTTTGTGTTGTAAATACGGCAAAAAGGAAAAGTATTGTTTGTGTGTGTGTGTGTGTGTGTGTGTGTGTGTGTTTGTGCGCACTTAGTCCCTCTTGCTGATTCCAAGCAGGCCATTTGCATCGCTGTGTTCATTCCTGAAGGGCATTTGTGGCAAGACTTGAAAGAGAGAGAGTGAGAAGTTGAATGCAGAAGACATTGAATGGTGTGTGTGCATGCGCATGTTTATTTGTGTGTTTCAAGGCCGATTTAGAAAGAGTTGAGAGAGAAAATATTCATGAATCTGCTGTTTGATGTCAGCAGGCATTGTTTAGCTCTTAATTCCAGGAGAGGTGCTCTCTACCGTCAGCATTTTCTGTTTGTAATGATTAAAGTTCAGAAGGCCTTTCGCTCATCTTAGCTGCTGTTTTTTTTTTCTCTGCGGGGGAAATGAGCATTTGATGTGATGCAAAGATGTGATTCAGTGCATTTTAATCATCTCTCTGTCATTGGATTTGGGCATCCTTTTATTGATTGCCAGAAGAGACTTTATTTTTTTAAATAATCTTTTCTTAATTCCACAAATATATTCCTTAGGGTCAATGTATATTTTAGATGTGAAAAAAAAAAATCTTATCTTACTAAACTGATAACTGTAGTTCCACAGTAATCCTGTCTGGGCTCTTTTTAAATTTGATGTACTTTAAATATTGCTTTATTCACATATTATAATTAGCCAGATGCAACAACAAAGAAAATCAATGAACATGCATTTGAAGTATAAAATCAAAATCTGAACATTCTATTAACTTAAACTTGGGAGTTTATTAACTTGACAGATTCAATGTAACTGACACATTGTTTTGAGTTTACAGTGAATGCTAAGAAATGCTGATATTCATGCAAACTGTCCAGCAATAATGAATTGCAAAATTAAATAAAACAGTGTTTAAAGGGCTCGGAATCTGTGGACAAACAACTGTTGACGAATGCAAACCAGATCAGTGATAAATGGGTGGACACTGAAAAAAATGATGTGTTGAATTGCTTAAAAATATATTGCATTGGGGCCTGAGTAGCTCACTGGTAAAGACGCTGGCTACCACACATGTAACACTTCTGACTACCATCCCTGAAGTCACAAGTTCAAATCACAGGACGTGCTGAGGGACTCCAGCCAGGTCTCCAAAGCAACCAAATTTGCCCAGTTGCTAGGGAGGGTATAGTCACATGGGGTAACCTCCTCGTAATCTCTATAATGTGGTTCTTGCTCTCTGTGCGTGGATGCCGCGGTGGATGGTGTGAAGCCTCCACGCATGCTATGTCTCCGTGGCAACGCGCTCAACAAGCCATGTGATAAGATGACAGTCTCAGGTGCGGAGGTTGCTAGGATTCGTCCTCCGCCTCCCAGATTGAGGCGAATCACTACATGACCAAGAGAACTTTAAACACATTGGGAATTGGGCATTCCAAATTGGGAGGAAAAGTGGAGAAAAAAAAAATATATATATATATTTAGTGCATCGTTTTTGCAACCCACTTTTTAAGCAAATTCCACTTGGAATTTTAAGCAACATTTCCTAAAAAATCCCGTAGTTGGTAATGGCCAAATTAATGAGCTTCCATTCCAAAATATTTTACTTAAAATACTGTGCCACGCCAGCTACTACATTTAATGTTTTTTAACCCTAAGAGTCTCTGTTTACGCAACCAAGCATTTTAAGCTCATTTAGCTCAATTGTAAGTGCTATTAGCAGCTTCAAATTCTAGGTTCTGTTCATTTAATTTCAATTACATTTAAAATAAAATAGAAACAGTTTGTATTTATAAATGAAACTATGAATTCAAAATAACTTTTACATTTAGCCAGACCTTGCCATCATCAAGATTCAACACCACTTACTGTATGACCTCAAAAAAAGAAAGAGAATGTGTCAGCTTCTTTGGGTAGCTGATGCCAAGGGCATGAAGTAGCCCAAAAAGTCAGTGCATTAACCCAAGCTTTGACACATTTCCCCAACTCATTTTCGAGGACAATCAATACATCCAGTAAGTTGATTTTTGCACTTCCTGCTCCACCAGCCTGATCTCATAGTGAAATCGGAAAGAGTAGACCGACATTTCTTTCACCAAATTCAGTATACGTTGACTAAAATTTAGAAAAACTGCCCCCAGTGCCCAAAGCTCTAAGTGTTGTAGGGCATATGGGCTCGTGTGAGATCCATTTATGTCCAGGAGAGATCGCCAAAAGCTAATAGTGAAGCAAGTTGTTTTCAGCTTTACAGGATGTTATACAATGAAGAGAAAAGCATATATTTATAGATTCTATCCCCCAACATAAACCCAAAATTGACCTTAACCATTAGTGGAGTAAAAAAGTAATGTTAGAGGAAAAAGTCATTGATTATTCAAACGTGGTTACTGCCTGGCTTTGAACCCTAGTCTCCGACGCAGCTGATGCAACGTGTTGCCAATCGCGCCAGGTGGAAAGGTAATCTGATAAGAATGCAGCATACAGTCGCCGATCCTAGGGTACCGCAAATATCATGCCGACTTCACGTGTGATCGTGATCCACA